>NC_061113.1:101730828-101837492 GCF_002878395.1 Capsicum annuum | reverse complement strand
CTAGTACATCTGGGATCTACTAATGCTAAAGTTTCTATCTCCACATCTTTTATTTTAATTTTTACTAATACTTTTATGGTAGAGAATTCTTTATCTTCGTTGCATATTAGACTAGTGTCATTATCTTCTAGATTCATAAGTTCTGCCTCCAATTTTTCTAAATGTATAGCTTCTTATGTATCTGTTTCTTCTATGGCAATTTTGGTTTTTCCTTTTTCTAGGATGGTTAATCTTTGTTCTAAATCATTTACTCGGGTTTCTAAAGTAGATACTCTTAGATTTAGGATTTGATTATTTGTGTATTTTTGTCCGTTATTTATTTTTGGTTCTATTTTTATTTTTAAAGTGTTTTCTATACAATTTATACACACTTCTAAGTAACATTTTTTGCATTTAGCTCTGTTGTCTTTACTTGGATATCAATTGCATATTCGGCATCTATTGCTGTCTAAACCTTTGTTTCTTTGAAATTCATGTATACACTCTTGAGTAACATTCATTAAATTATTGATTACTAGATTGTTTAAGTCTAGATCCTCTATCTCTTGTCCTAGCTCATTAACTAAGTTATCTTCTTCTGATTCTGAAGAATCCGATTTTGGACTATCTTTATCATTTATATCAATACTTATTATTGAGTATATACTTTCTGTATCTGACATGTATTCGTCTACATTAAATAAAGTTTCTTGGAAATTCTCTATTAGTTGAGAATTTCTAGTTCTATTATTATTTCTTTTAGGACATACATTAGCTAAATGGTCTATGCTTCCACAAGTATAGCATTCTAATTTATTTGTATAATTTCTATCATTTCTATATTTCCTAACATGTCTATCTCTATTTAACCACGGTTTTCTAGCTTTAGATTTTCTTAAGAAGTATTGTTTACGACTATATGATTTTTTCTTATATTTTCTATATTGTTTCTGATCATAATTCTGGGTTGTGTATATAACAGATTTACAGAAATTCATTTCATTTCTTTTTAATTATTTTTGTATTTGTATGTTTGTACATTTTTCTGTTAGTATATTCATTATATGTTGTGTTTTATGCCCTATTGTCCATTTTAGATTTGGGTTGGCTACTACACCATCTTTTTTATACCATCTATCTTCTATTTCTCTTCCTAAAGCTCCAGGTAATTTATTGAACAATTTTTCGCCTAATTCTTCATTAAAAGTGTTTTCGCTGACAGTGCAATAATAAAAATAGTCTTGTAGGAATTTCTTTATATATACCCAATGTGCAATACTTAATTGTTCTAGTTTGATTAATGTTTCTTTTTGTAGTGTTAATAATCCACTATTTGGATCTTTTTCAATTAATAACATATGCATTTTGTTTGTGAAATTATAGGGGTTTTGTCCCATACTCAATAAAACCTGGAAATCATATGGGAAATTTGTCTTAAAACTTTCCCATGTGGCTTTTGCAGATTCCCCCCAAAAGGTTTCTAAATATTTATACATTGTTTCCGTATCTGTTTCTGTATAATGTCTTAAGTAATCTGCTGCTACTATTCCTTTCCATAAATCTATCACTGTATCCCACATTTGTGGGTCGTGTGCTGCTATATTTAGAATTTTACCTTTACTACCTCTTTCTTGTAGTTTAATTGGTTCTTCTATTGGCATTCTCTTACCTGCTGGTTTTATATTATCTCCTCTAAGTTCTGTATCTAGGTTTATCCTAATTGCTGGTCTTCTAGGTATATTGCCTGTACTATAATCTATTGGTTGGGGATTAGGGTTTGTTTGTTGAAATGGGCTAGCACTTGAAGAGCTAGTTGGTTCTAATTCTGCGAGTTCTTTGTAACTTATTGTGGAACTTAATATAGAAATTGTGTCTTCATCTTTTCTTTCAAGGAATAATTTGTTATTTCTATATCCTAAACAGTTTTTAAAATGTTCTATACATTCTTCTATTTTCATTTCGTCCTTTTGACATCCTTTACATTTAAAAGTTATATATTTATATTCTTCTGCTAAGTTTTCAGCTTTTTCTATGATCATGTCTACTTCATATCCTTCTTGTAGGACTTCTATATTCATAAACTCACTTTCTGTTTCTATATTACTCTCAATTTCGTTATCGTCTAAATTTCTTTTGGTTGTGTAATTATAATCTGTAAACCTGACTGAAGTTTCTCCTTTACTTGTAGTATATAATAGATGAGAGTCTGGTGTAAGAATTTTTGGTTTAGTAAATTTGTTTAAATTCCATTCTAAACCTGCATATATTTCTGGGTCTATTTTTATTGGTTTTATTAAACTTATGCCTTTATTTACCATTATTTCAACTACATCATTTACTTTTAGTTTAAATTTAGTAGTACTACTTAAAGTTAATTTTCCAATAAAACCTATGCACATTAATAAATTATTTTCACTATTCATTTCTTCGTACCCTTTAGTTTGGATTCCTATTTTAATGTTTTTTCCAAATTCTTTTAAGTTCATTAGGAAATCTGGACTTATATAGAATATTCCTCCATTATTTGTCATGTCTACTTCAGTTAGTCCTATTATTAATTTTTTAATGTCTGACCATCTATCATCATATATTGTTATTAATACTTTGGATCCTAGATTTTTTCTAGTTAGACCTTTAATTCCTATAACAATTAAACCTATATGCATCAATATCATTTTATTATTTTTTATATGTCTTAAAATGTTAACATTTACTAAATCTAGTATTTTAAAATCTTCTCCTATAGCTGATATTTGTTCTTCTTTGTAATGTTTATATAGCTGATTGTCTGTAGAAAAATATCCTGCGTTATATAATGTTTAGGATTTAATAATTTTAATTGATGTTGTTGAAAAATTTGTAAATCTTTATCTACATCTATTATTTCGTTAAGTTCTTGGTTCTGCTCCATATTAGGTTGTCTTCGGCATATTCTGGATAATATATTATTATTTCCTATTCTATTCTCCGAAAAATTTATTCTTTGTCTTTCTTCTCCTTGTCTTTCATTATTTTCGATGGTTCTCCGTCTATTAGATAGAAAGTCCATTTTTGTGGTTTTCTTATTATATTTTTTCTTTCTTGTTTAGGAGTTAATTCAATTCGTTTTAACTGGTTAATAAGTTCTTCTATTTCAAAGTTATTTTTTGGTGGCTCTTGAGCTTCTTTATTTTTTATTAGGATGTCTATTTTCTTATGTAGTTCGGGTAATTCTGGTTCTTCCTGAAAAGGTTTTTGAGTTTCTTTGCGTTTAATTAAAATGTCTATCTTTTTGTGTAAGTCTAATAATAACTCTATTATGGTATGATTTTGTTTTAATAAAATTTTATCTGTTATACTTGAAGGTATATGCTTAGATAATCCTTCTGGTTCGCTATGATAACTTCTTGATTTTTCTAGTGCTTTACTATAATTTATATCTTCTTCACTCATGAAAGTGATATTTCTTCTAATCTTTTTGTTATTTCTTGCAAATCATTGATTTCTGTTGTTATATTTTCTACTTGTTCTATAAGCTTAGTTATTAATTAAGTTGTTTTTACTTCTAATTCTTTAGGTCTTTCTATTATAGTTTTTATTAACTTTTCAATTTCTAATTTTGTAGTTATTTTCTCTAAATTAAATTTGTGATTTAAATACTGAATTTTTCTGTCTATTTCTATTTTTTGTGACTTTAAATAATCTAAATTTTGTTCTATCTTATCTAGCGTCTTTTTATGTTTATTCTGAGTAACTTCTATCTCTTCTAAAATTCTTATTATACTATTATCTTTTTCCTGAATTTTTTCGCTTGAATTTATTAAAAAGTCTATTATTGCATTATATTGTTTATCCTCTGAATGTAAAATATGTTCACCCTGGTTGAAATTACACCTTATATTGTAGTTATCTTTTAACACTCTATATTTCTTTTCTGGTTGAAATCTAAAATCTAAGTAATCGAGACATTTTAAAGAAGCTATCTTGTTATCCTAAGTGGTTTAAGTTAAGGTATTTTTTGCTTAACTTAGTTTGATATTTCAATCTACTATTAGTATAGGTTATATCTAATTCTACTTCTTGTATATTTTCTATCAGCCTAGATTTTTCACTAATTAATGCTTTTTTATAATAGTTGGAGGTTATGGTAATTATTTCGTCTGTTTCTTTAAAGTTTAGAATATCTATTTCTAGGTTTCTTATTTCTTTATTTAACAACTCTAGTCTTTCTACAAATTGTTTCCGAATTTTTACAAGTTGATGTTTATAAGCAAATTCTCTATAATATTGACGTTGTATTTCTCTAATATACTCAATATATCTTATTGGAATTTATTATCCTAATTGATAAGATTTTCTATTAATACGTTCCTTAAGCCACTTTATTCCTGAAGTATTATTTTCTAAATCTCTCTCACAACCTTGTATTTTCCAATTTAATGCGCATACTAAATCTTCACAAACTTGTCTAGATGTATTATAACTTTTATGTAATCTGTTTGCTTCTAATAACCTTTTCCGACTTTCTTCTAAATTATGTTTTCTAGCTATTATATTATTTCTTTTTCTGATTTCTCTATATAAATAGAAATAGCTACACCTTATGTCTTGGAAAGATCTATGTTTTTTCATACATAGTTTATAAACTTTTGTGAGTTAATAGGTAATATTCCCAAAACCTTTCCGCTCTGATACCAAAACAAAGATATATTTTAATAATATTATGTTTCAATATATATATATATATATATATATATATTAATTTAATTTTAAAAGAATTCAAAATTTTTTCTTACCCCACCCCTATCCCTACCCTCAATTCCCCACTCCACTACTCCACCCTCAAATATTCTTCTTTACAGTAAATTCATAATTTTTTTCTTACCCCACCCCTCTTAGCGTATTCATTCTTATTGTTTTATGTTAAATATAGACAAATACTTTTAAAAAATATTTTTCTATTTTTGTAACGAATACAAGAAAATAAGTAAGAAATCAATTATTTTCCTAGTTTTTTTTTTGTATTTCATACCAACACACTCATATCATACACAAAAGATGCATTCAAACTTTGTACTTATCATTGGTGGTCACGTTTTAAAACACCAAAAAAAATAAAATTTGTTATTATAAAAAATGAATCTAATTACATTTATTTTGATCTACTCTTATACTGTTTTTATTAAAATTTACATGAATTTAATAACTTAATATATTTACATAACATAATTTGTAATAGATTAATAAAAAAAATATTTTATTAATAATTATTAATAAATTTAATATTTATGATAATTAAAAATAATTTAATAAATTTATCAATCACAATATAATATCATTCCATTAAATAATATAATACCATATCATACAATATCGTATGAAACTTTTGTAAACCACCGTCCAAACAAAGTGTAAATTGAAAAGAAAAAGAAAAGAAAAAAACAGCAGCAGTCCAAAACCTCAAAGGGCAGTTGAAAAGTTTGAAACGGGTAAGACTTGCAACTAAGATATGCAAAATCTGAATCTTTCAAGCTCTGCTTAATATAAGTGTATTATAAGCTGTCAATCTGAAATCCAATCTCAGAAAGCATCTCCGAATTTTTTGTTTGTGTGTCCAAATTCTTATATTCTTCTTTTTTTCGTCAGCCCTAGGGTTTCTCCATTTCTCCAAAGGTTTGCTTTTTTTTATCTTCTCTTTCTCCATATGGGGTCTCTCTCTTTTTTTTTTTTTCCTTTTTTTTTGCTTGATTTGTTCTCATTCACGCGTTATTTTTTTTTTTTTTTGGGTATGTTTAGGTTTTCTATGTGTGTATCTGTTTCTGTAACCCTTAGATTTTCGGGTGAGAGTTTAGCTTTCCTATTAAAGCATTGTTTTTTCAACGATATCCGTGTTAGTTTATTCTGATTGTGCTTTATATGGTTCTCATGTGGAAGTTTTCAGTTTATTTGGATAGATGATGCCATGGGAAATCAGCTGATTTAAGGATATACTGCTCGTTGTTCTTTTTATTTGTTCATCTACTGTTAATCATAGTGTTGGGTATCTTTTTTCCTGTGCAGGTTTTTGCCTACTGATCCATTCTAAGCAGAGTGTTTGTAAGAAGGAAGTTTCCCGAGAATTTCTGGTTATTATTTTGAACTGTGCGCATTTGGATAGGATTAGAAGGGAAGAAGAAAATTTTGATAATGAGGAACTCTTGGGCAGATTCTGTTGAGAATGTAGCCACTGATAATGTTGGGCCCAGTGGCGGGACTGGAGCTTCTGCTTCTACAAGGAGATCATCTTATGTGCCACCACATCTTCGCAACAAACCAATTGCAGCCGAGCCTCTAGCTCCATCACAGGGTGGCCCTCCTGGTAATGACCGCTTAGGGTTCAATGGACCAACTAGTGGGTCTCGATGGGGTGGTTCTAGGCCAGATTACGGACGTCAAGGGGGGTATAGTGGTGGTGGCCGCAGCGGAGGTGGTTGGGGTGGCAGAGGAGGTGGTTGGAGTAGAGAACGGGAAGTTAACCCTTTCGGTAATGATGCAGATGTGGACTTGGAGCAATCGTTTGAGCAGGAGAATACTGGTATAAATTTTGATGCTTATGAGGATATTCCAGTAGAAACAAGTGGAGAAAATGTGCCACCTCCTGTTAATACATTTGCTGAGATAGATTTAGGGGAGGCTGTTAACTTGAATATTAGGAGGTGCAAGTATGTTAAGCCAACTCCTGTCCAGCGATATGCAATTCCCATCTCCTTAGCAGGACGAGATCTCATGGCCTGTGCCCAGACTGGATCCGGCAAGACAGCGGCCTTTTGTTTCCCAATTATTAGTGGAATCATGAGGGGGAGTTTTCCGCAACGGCCTCGTGGGGTGCGTACAGTGTTTCCCCTTGCTCTTATTCTCTCTCCAACAAGAGAGCTCTCAATGCAGGTAGGTTTGGTACTATGGCAGTTTTGTGAAATGCCACTTGATCCCTTTACCTTTTTCTTTATAAACCTTCAAGTTTGTTAATTCCAATTTTATGCTACACTTAACACGTAGATACACGAGGAAGCTAAAAAATTTTCTTATGAGACTGGTGTTAGAGTGGTAGTGGCCTATGGTGGAGCCCCAATCAATCAACAGGTACCTTTTTATGCTGTCTTCCTCTGCCCTATGTTTTGAATGAAACAAATATATATTGATATGATAAAGTTGGATACTTTGCATGTGATGCTGGATGATAGATAATCTTTTTGTTGAGTGGAGGTTTATTAGCTGCTGTGATTCTTATGAGACCTACGCACCACATGTTTTTGAATGTACCCGACAATGCACATAATGAATTCAGAAGCATTTGCTCTCATTATTATAGCCTGAAGCAAAAGAAAGGAGGACTTTGACAGGCTTTCATTCCACATGCTCTTAGCATCATCGTTAAAGATATGATTTAACTCTTTCCATAGACACAAATAGCATATTAGTTGTCTCCTTAGTGCACCATTCAATTACAAGAAGTCTATTCTGTCTCTTATGAAATGCATAGATAGAGACCACACGAGACACATCTAAGATTAAACAGGAAAAAATGTTTAATGTTGCATTTTCAACCTCTTTCATGCTTGCTTCATTATTGGTGAATGAAACCCTTGCTCTGCGTTTTAAGGAGGGTAAGTTGAATAAACGCCTCATCATTGTGCTGTAATTATTTAGATGAGAACTTATTCCTAGCTGTATGATTTTTTCATATCTGCTCTGTTGTCGCACATGTTGAACTGGGATTTAAAAGTAATGCTAATGAACTATATCTTGCAGGTCGATCTGATTGTCTAGTTACTTGTTAATTTTTCTTTGATAGCAGTTAAAAGTCACAGTAAGTGGTACTTAAGCAGAGGGGCGATAAAAAAGTGTCATTTTTTTTCAAGGAGATGCATTTGCTTGTATAATTAGAACACTGTTATTTTTACAACCAGTCTGCTTAATGCTTATGAGCCAAAGGTCAAACAGTAAATTCTTTTTAATCTTATAGTTTGGATAATTCTTTTTAATCTTATAGTTTGGACTGTGGAACTCTGTTTCTGGACACCAAAAACAGGAATATGGGAAGAAGTTTGGGTGGAGGTGAAACGTTTCTTATTTTTATATCAGTTTTAAAGCAGACATACCTTGCACCAAGATTGTAGACACTTCAGGGAGATTGATACTTTTACTTATTCATGTACATAATTTTGTGATTTTTTCAGCAGGAAATTACAACTGTTTTACATGCTAGAGTTTGAAAATTGTCTTGTGGGTTTGACCAGATAGATTTTGCTATTACGAGCACTCATATATTCTCTTTCTCTCTCTCTCTCTCTCACTATATATATATATCTATATATATGTTTTTTTTTGTGTATGTGTATCCAAGTTACTGTTCCTTTTACTTTC
The DNA here is from genome assembly GCF_002878395.1 of Capsicum annuum. Lineage (NCBI taxonomy): Eukaryota > Viridiplantae > Streptophyta > Magnoliopsida > Solanales > Solanaceae > Capsicum > Capsicum annuum. The sequence continues at coordinate 101,829,131 of NC_061113.1, read as the reverse complement.
CATCTCTTTTATAACCATGTAAAGCCCCGACGGTGGGGGCGCAAGATGTGAGACTTGCTGGATTATGGGTCCGTCCTTCTCTTTTCTACTTAAATGCCAAGCTTTTGTTGGTGATAAGGTTTGAACCTATGACATGTGCCTAATTTTGTTGGTGATAAGGTTTGAACCTATGACATGTGCCTAATTACGCATCACATGTTGTGCTCATACCACTTTATCAAAGCCCCAGGGGCCTTTTACTTTCCATCTCCATACTTTCTCTTTGAAAAATACCTTCCTTTGACAAGCAGCTGTTAGTTTTTGTCAAAAAATTGGTGTAATAAGGACTAATGGTTTTAGTGTGATTGTTAATTGGGTGCCACTTTTTTCTTTCATGTTTTCAGCTGTATATGCTAGTATTCCTCTTCTCTTCCCTCCCCCTTTTTATCAACTTGTAAGTAATCGTGAAATAGGGAAAGACCGAGAAGTGAGTGCACCTCAATTTCTTCTTGAAATGCTTAAATACAAGTTGTTACTGTGTTCTCACATGTGAAGAACACTACTCATGCATAACATGGCTTTGTAAAACTATATGCAACTCATCAATTGTTCATTGGGAGCATTTTTGTTAGATTTTTCAATATGTTAATGTGAAAAAGCCGTTTAAATTTTGTTACCTTTGGCATGCTTTCCTTGTACAAAAAGTAAAACAACATACCCAGTTTACTCCCACAAAGTGGGGTCTTGGGAGGGTAAAGTGATGCAGTCAGTACCACTACCGCAGAGGTGAGGTAGAGAGGCTGTTTTTGAAAGACCCCCGACTCAAGACAAAAATATTCTAGAGGACATAATATAGGAACAAGAAACAATAGGTAGAAGCAAATAACAGATAATAACAAAAATAATCCTATCACAGAGTAGTACTACACTCGACCCATCCGAAACAACAAACATCACCAATACACCAAGATCAAGACACTACAAGCAACACGCTGCAACAACTAGTACAAATAACAAGACAAAGCACTCCTACATACTAGCAGAGACACACTCCTAACTACTACCAGTCTACGTTAATTCGCGTCCTCCGTACTTTCCTATCTAGGGTCATGTCTTCGGCAAGCTGCAACGGCTCCATGTCATGTCTAATCACCTCCCTCAATATTTCTTTGGTCTACCTCTACCACGCCAGAATCCATCCATAGCCAACTGCACCACCCTTTCCCAAACCTTCACAGTGTTGCTCAACTTGATACCCCTGAACAAAATGTACGCTAAAACAAAATGGGTTTGATAAGAGTTCAACTAAGAAGCCTATAGACAAATTTAATTCGTGGAGTTGGTTTAATTTTGTTTAGCTAATCATTCTAGATCTAATATGCATTTGGCGGTGAAAGAGGGAAACTTGCTATACAGAAGGTAGAAAGTAATCTAATGTTAGGACTCTTGGCAGTCTCATGAAGATCTATATGTACTTGACCAGGATAAGTGCGATCCTTCAAGATGCATTGATTTGGGTAAATAGTTGCTTGAATATGAACTTCCCTATTCACATTCATTTTGGTTAGATCCTGAAATCTAGTGCAAATGCAATTGAAAGCTAGTGTCATTATCTTTTGGAATACCTTCTTATTTACTGATGTGAGGAAAAAAAAGTAAAAGATCTTTATTTTCTGGTACATTTGTATCTGACATGAACCATATATTGTTCTAAGTTAGCAAGTTTTCTTTTTGTTGGGATTTTGTTACCCTGTTATCTTCAGGAAGGTGCCCCTTGTTTCCCAGATTTCCGTTTCTGAACATCCCATTTTCTTGTTACATATTTTGATGGGAAGTCTAGAATGTTCTTCCACCTCCATCTGATGTCTACTTTTAGATCAACATACATTTTTTTTTTGTTCGACTTACAGTTATGCACTCACATTAGTGGGGAAGAGAAGAGGGCTGGGCCCATTATCCGCTGAGTTCCGAACCGTGTGCCTTTGGCCTCAGGGAGTTTCTTGGTTATTGAAAAAAGTCATACACTGAAATTAGTTTGGAAATTTGAACAAATCAGATCTAGTAACATTACTTTCATTTGATATGCCGGTGAAGTCAGAACCTCAATAAAAGTACTAAGAAATATTCAGTTGTTTAGTGTGGTGATTTTGTTGTTAGATTATATAGAAAGTGTAGTATCTGATCTTATCAGTTCATTGTCAGATTAGCTCAAGAAGCCTGAACATTCAAGTATAAAGTGGTGTTCTCTAGATTGCTTACTTCTTAGTACACGTCTTGTATATTTTGTTTCCTATGCAATATCAATAAAACATTACTTATCAAGGAAGTAAATGATGTGTTTGTTGCGTTATTGTTTGAACATTTGTTTGTTACATATCTGCAGCTCCGAGAGCTTGAGAGAGGAGTTGATATTCTTGTGGCAACTCCTGGAAGACTGGTTGATTTACTTGAGAGAGCAAAAGTTTCATTACAGATGATCAGATATTTAGCACTCGATGAGGCAGATCGTATGCTGGACATGGGATTCGAACCTCAAATCAGAAGGATTGTGGAGCAAATGGATATGCCTCCACCTGGTGAAAGACAGACTATGCTGTTCAGTGCTACATTCCCAAAGGAGATTCAGGTTTTCTTTTATTCAGTAGGGGTGTTCTTCAATTGTCAATATGTGTTGTTAGTATTCTGCTGCTTACAGACATTTTCTATCGGTATGATGCACATCATCTTAAACCATGGTTTTGAGCTTCTTTGAACTTCTACTAAATGTTCTATATTTTTGTTTTTCTTTCTCCAGTGTAACCCGCCCCACCCACTCACCCACCCACACCCCCCAAAAAAAACATATTTCTTGTTGAATCCTAATATTTCTTCTCATTCTTCTTGTTACATGAGGACACCTGTATTTTTGCAATGCTGGAAAATTTGCCTTTTAACTTGTTGAGTTGGCATCGAGTAAAATCTTCTTTTGTATATGATCTCTAACCATTTCTTTCTTCGTTTGTTTTTGGGAATGCAGAGACTGGCTTCTGATTTTCTTGCAAACTACATATTTTTGGCGGTTGGACGGGTTGGTTCTAGTACTGATTTGATTGTTCAACGAGTTGAATTTGTTCATGATGGTGACAAGAGAAGCCATCTTATGGACCTACTTCATGCACAGATGGCTAATGGGGTTCACGGCAAGGTAGCATGCGACTCTTAGCTCTCTCTTGCTATAGGAATTATTCTCAACTACTTTAGTTCTGTTTAAGGCACCTGGAGCAGCTTGACTGAGTGGGGAAGAAGTCGGGACTTCTAATCCTAGGGACTAGCAAAGAATTAAGGATGTTGACTTTCTAATTCTTTTTGTCTGTACAGGCACTAGCGTAAATCTCCTCTTGCCTGGTCACTTTAGCTGCTCATTCTGTCCATAATTGGTTTTGTTGTTTTATTTACCTACTATATATAGATATGATTATATGAATGCTGAATTTCCTAGATCGCAGTCTGCTTAAATTTTCATTCTGCGTGAGTTTTCATTTAAATTGACTGGAAATGCTTCAGTGTTTTCCAAGGACATGACTGCATCATTCTTGTCATTTGCTTTTGTGTTGCATTGGGCCTATAAATTTTTTACATGATAAACACAATACGGAGTCTTTAATCTTTCGTTTAAATTGACTGGCAATATTATTTACTGCATTATCTTGTTTTCTGCAGCATGCTCTAACTTTGGTATTTGTCGAAACAAAGAAGGGTGCTGATGCATTGGAGCATTGGCTGTGTATTAATGGGTTTCCTGCGACTGCCATTCATGGTGATAGGACTCAGCAGGTAGGCGAGATCTAGGTATTGATAGAGATAGATCAAAATTGTTTGATCTTCAAACATGACCTTATACACTGTCCTGCGCCTTCATTACAATGTGATTAAATGGCACCACTTTTTTTTTTTGTTTGAGAAGTGGCAAGTGTATTGTAATATGGCAACAAGGAGTGCTGTCAAAAATATTTACCAGATACCAAAAGAATATCACTTGTCACGGGTTCAAGCCTTGGGAACAGCCTCTGGCAGAAATGCAAAGTAAGGCTGTGTACGATACACCCTTGTCGTGGGGCCCTTCCCCAGACACCGCGCATAGCGGTAGCTTTAGTGCACGGGGCTGCCCTTCCTATTCTTAAAGAGAGATTCTATGAGTTCTATCACTGTTATCAGCATCATTTGCAAAGATCTTCTTTGCACCAAAAATGAAACAAAAGTGGACAGTTCATCTAGATCTTCTGAATGGTGTTACCTTTATCTTCAAAACACTTAGCGTTTTTACTCACGAACTGTCCACCATTTGCAAGCTGGAATGGTTTGCCATCACATCTTGCTATCAATATTTGCATTGCATGCTGAGGAGAAGGGGCATGTGTGCATGTAACACGTGTACCTGATACTTCTATATTCAGTCAGTTTTTTGTGTTGCACCAACTATTACTTGCACTATTTTGCTGCTCATCATAGTCAACATTACGTGTGGGTTTATTTTATAGGAAAGGGAGCAAGCGTTGAGAACATTCAAGAGAGGAGATACCCCAATTTTAGTTGCGACAGATGTGGCTGCTCGAGGCCTTGATATCCCTCATGTTTCTCATGTTATCAACTTTGACCTTCCTAATGACATTGATGATTATGTGCACCGTATAGGCAGGACAGGCCGTGCAGGCAAGACAGGACTAGCAACTGCTTTCTTTAATGAAGGTAACCTTTCGATGTCCAAACCTCTAGCTGACTTGATGCAAGAAGCTAATCAGGAAGTACCCGAATGGTTGACTCGTTATGCTAGCCGTTCATACGGAGGTAGAAACAGGCGGGCTGGCGGAGGCCGTTTTGGTGGGCGTGACTTCAGGAGGGATTCCTCATACAATAGAAGTGGAGGTGGTGTGAATTACTATGATGGAGGTAATAGTAGTGGTGGTTATGGCAATTACAGTGGAGGATATGGTCCTGGAGTAACTAGTGCCTGGGACTAGCTTCTCAAAATTATGATACCTATACTTTCCTGCAGTTGTATATTACTCATCAACAAATTTGGATTATGATATTTTCTAGTCCGAAACAGCGTCGAGTTCTTGTTATTTTGGGGTCCTATAGGGGACAACTGCAAGATTGTTATGGTAGTTAGATTGGCAAATTGGAGATCACATAGGAAGCAACTTTTGTCCAATAGTTCAATGATGCCTTTGTTTAATACAATATTATTTTGCGAATTAATTTTTTTTTGGAGTGCATATGGATAGTTAATCGCCACGTGCAATGTGCATCTGATTTAGATTATTATTGTATTTCGAACGAAGTGAGATATCATGTCTAAAATCTCTTGCAGGTTTCTTCATTTTTGGTTGTATTCTTGTTCCTTAGGGAAGTGGAAATTGGAAAAAAGGCTCATGGGAATATTATTTTAGTAGTTGTTTGTGATGCTGGTTGTTGACAGCGGAAATAGTATAATTGTATTCTTTTCTATGAGAAATGTGAATGAATACAGATGGGTTTCTGGAGAAAGTTTCATAAGTTGGGACTTGGGAGTGGGGCTGTAGTACGAGTGGTCGATACACTAAATGACATCTTAGGCCCCGGTTGTCCATGCAGGTAATGATTTTTGGAGTTGGGAGTTGTTGTGTTTGGCCATGAATATAAAATTGAGTTGTTTTATTAAATTTTAGGAGAGAAATAGGAGTGAAAAAAGTTAAAAATAAGTTTACTTTCTTTTCATTTTTTCAAAAGTAATTTTCACTAAAGTTAAATAATTTTTATGATCAAACATTGTTGTTTTTACTTTTTTTCACTAAATTAACATATTTTTTTAGGAAAAAAATGAAAAAGATTCTCATGGTCAAATGATTATTTAGGGTATGTATGTTTAGTGTGGCAGAAGTAGGGGTGGGCATGGTATGGTATATACCGAATTATCATACCGAATCGAAATTTTTGATACCATAATTTTGGTATTATGATATTTGGTATGATATATGGTATACATTTTAATTTTTTTTGGTATATGGTATGGTATTTGGTATTTATAAATGACATACCGAAATACCGAATACCATACCGAAGTATATATAGTTTCATAAGTATCTTTTATATATATATATACACACATATATATATACATACACACACACACACACATATATATATATATATACATACACATACACAAATATTATACTTAGTATTAGTATAAAAATGTTTAGACATTAAAACTTTTGCTATTCTATTTTGATGAAAATGTCTTTTTTGTGTAATTAACTAACAAAAAGAATTATTTGTACTTCTTTTTCAATATTTCTACAACATATGCGTATTTCTAATACAATTAAGACGTGCTTTTGAAAAGTCGAAGTAAAAATACTCTAGTATACGAGTATATATTATCAAAGTTGTACAAACTATGGTTATCAATTATCATACCGCAAAATACCGAAACCAAACGTCAAAATACCGAACCATACCAAATTAATATGGTATGGTAATGGTATAATATTTTTAAAAACCGAATACTGAAATTACCATACCGAAGTTTTAAATACCGTATCATACCATACCATGCCCACCCCTAGTCAAAAGTACAGGGGGGTCCTTGGCTATGTAATACAAAGAGTATGTCAGCGTGCAAAATATAAAGAATTTAAGTTTGGTGCACCGTTGGTGTAGTTTTTTTTTATACCACCAGGTAACTTTTACCTGCTTTAGTAGGTCATTCATTTCTCAGGTAAAAATATAAAAATGGATGACCTGCTACAACAGGTAAAAGTCACCTGATGGTGTAAAAAAAAGCTACACCAACGATACACCAAATTTAAACTCAAATATAAATGACTCCGCATGCAAAATATAAATATGACTCTTTTGGTACAACATTGACCCAATTTTCTGTGAGGATGTTGATTCTTTGAGGAAGAGGTTGTAATATGATTGAAGGCAAGCTAATGAGGCTGGGTTGAGGATTAACAGGTTCCTTAATTGACTGACTATCTAAAAAAGGAAGTAAGTGATGAAAATCCCTTTCTCATGCTGGAAAGGGAGGGGGAAGTCGTGTGCTATATATGTGGCACACCTTTTCACTCTACACAAATATTAGTAATAAATTGGGCAATTTTACTATAGTACACTGCCAATTCGTTGTTGTTTTATATGGTTGCGTAGAGATTTACATAAATATCAATTTATTTTTAAAGTAGATTCGCAATTATGATATTTTAGGGTGATCAAACGAGTCTCCTATTACTATTTGTGCTTTCTCATCATAATTTTGTTCGAAAGAGCAGTGATAATATATCTATAAATAAAAGAGAAATATGAGTCTGCTGATGTGTCCTGTGTCACAAGCAAGTATTTTTATTTATTTTTTTTTATCTGAAATTTTTGGAGATTTCTCAAACATTTATCTACTATGCTTTAAATAAAAAAAAACTAAAGTCACCTTATTTAAAATAATGAAACTGTCGTTTTTCAATTTTTGAGTTCCCTTGCTATTTCATTTTAAAATAATTAGCAGCTGTTAATTCAAAATTGTTGCAACTCTACTTTTTATTAGACCTCGATAATTGTGAAATGTGGTTAATTAGTTTAACTCCACACTTTTCCTTCCATCATTCACCCACTTATATATAATTATCCTTCCATAAGAAATTCCATAGCTATTAGAAAATATGAAAATAATTTGTTATTTTGCAGAATTAATTTTTTTTTACTAGAATAGTTCTGGACAATTTATGAGCAAATCAAGTTCTTTCTTCATATTATATTAGTAAGTTTTCCTCATCAAAAAATGTACTAGCAAGTTCATGTTATATGTGTAATGAATAGAAAAATTTTGTTTGTGTCTGATTCATTTCAATTTATCTTGTCAGGATGGATGAAGTTTTTGTCAATTTGGATTCATAATGTGTTTCGTGCAATAACTGCAAGAACATCCAAGCACGTTAAGAGTTTATGTTGTATTTGAAAGGGTAATTACTGTATAAATTTATATTTATTATACATAAATGAATTTATTGCAAAATTTTATATTTTTTGATGTGAATTCTTTTCAACGTATAATATGAATGCATTCAAGATGATGGATATATTATTTTTGATGGCAGCATACCAAAATCTCTTTGTAAATATATGTTGGATCTTTCATTTTTTTCTTAATTTGCTCTTTGAATTTATAAGGAGGCAAAATAAGATTAAAAATAGTAACATGATCTTCGAAGAACAAAACATAGTAGTGATTTTTATAAAAATATTGAATAAACATAGTAATTTTAAATATGCAAAAGCCATTTTTAGAATACACAAGGCAATTCGCAGTACAAAAAAATATAGAAACTAAGTATTAACAATAATGAATTAAACCTTAAAATCTATTATATTTAAATTTGAACACTAAAATAAATCCCTAAACTGTCTTACGAATTTGAATATTTAAAAATTTATTTTATAAAAACCAATAAGAAATTTTGATAATCGTGGGAAGCACTGTTAAATTCACTAATAGGAGAAAATGAGTATAAAAAAAGGGTCTTGCACTATATGTTCTTTGAACCATCTCGTTTTTGTGTGTTGGGCGAAGTGGAACAAGTCAAAAAAAATGGTTAAATAAGTAGCTTTTATGTTTCTTTTTTATCAAAAAAAAAAAAAAATTGGATTAAAATAAAAATTTCACGTCAACAAAATCAAATAGAAAAAAACATCTAAATTAGTTGGGTGACGTTTTAAGTGAAATTGAAGTGATTTTTTTATTATGTATAAAACAATGATACGTAATTTTTTTTAAAGAGAACTACCACTAGTTAAATGACCATATGTAAAATTAACTCATAAATTCATTGTGGAAAATAAATCACATGATAATGATTCTTTACTTTTCCATCATATAATACCCTATTACCCCATGAACTATACCCAAAATGACATAGACACACCTCAACTTAAAGGGGGTCTTATTATCCCTGAACTAATTAAAAGTGTAATTTTAACACCCTTAGTGTCAGCGTGGCACATACGTGTCACAATACACTAAAATATCTACGTAAGCACACGTGTGTGCCACGTAGACACTAATAATGTCAAAATTACACTTTTAATTAGTTCAGAGGGGATAATAAGACCCTCTTTAAATTGAGATGTGTCACGATCATTTTGGGTATAGTTCAGGGGTAATAGGATATTCTCCTTTCTTTTTGTTCTTCTATCTGGTGTTATATTCGATAATATGATTATATTAAATAATTTAATTGATATTTTTTTGTCAAATTTACAGACGAAAGGAGTCATAGTTTTGCATCAGACAACCAGTACTAGGTGCGACTTAAATTCATTGCATTACTTAAAATTTTCAATGTTATAATTACTTGATATCTTCATAACAAATACATTTTAAGTCTTTTTTTTTTTCGTGATGTACACCATAAAATTGACAATCATCTATTATTAAATATTTTAAAAAGACATCTGTTAGATTGTATTTTTGTACAACTTCTATGAAATGCTAATTTTATTCGACAACAGCATTTGATATGTATTGTAAAAGGTCTTGTGTTTGAGATAAAAACTATAGTGTTTTCACACTCTCTAACGTCACTACCTGAATATTATTGATTTCACCGGCAATGGCTACTGCGGCCACTAGTCAGTTTATTTCCATGATTAACCAGTCTTCGTTTTTAGTATTTACTTCAAATTTCCCCCTCTTTCATATCATAAAGCTCCACTAACCCTAACCCTATCGTCTCCGTACAAAATAAATAGGTTTCCGTATCTAGTTTACCTTTCATGCCTAACATTTTGCCTTGCGTAGATAAAATCATTAACAATGACGCAAACTCAAATCCGCCAGGAAATTTTGCCAACCTATTGAAACCCACAAACAAAGACCAACAGATCGCTAACTCAGTGGTGGAACCGATTCCTATTAAGAAGCTTTCTTATATTAATGGGGTTTCAAGAGTCATGTGGACGGAAGAAGAAGTTGATAGAATGAATACCATATAGAACCTCCAGTTTGCGGTGATTGGAAAGTTCTTAAATGGATAGCTAGAACTGGCATATCTCCGGATTCAAATCTCTAATCAATATAGTGTTAAAGGGGATTGCAAAATTCGGCTTATGAGAAATAGGCACATTCTCATGTGATTTAATCTTGAGGAATACTTTGTTAACATGTTGTCTAAAAATTAGTGGCGGACTCAAGATTTAAAACATTGTGGGTGCTTAATTTTTTTTTAAACATAAGTTGCTAACGATGGCAGGGTATAAATACATAATTATTTAAATACAATATTAAAATAAAAGTAAAACTGATATTATCAATAGAAGCTTCCAATCCAAATTTTCATATAAAAAAGACTTTTGATCACAAGTCGGAATAAAAAAAAAAGACTTCTAGTCATAGGAAACAGATCACAACTGTGCTCGACGACTTTTCATATTTTGAAAACGATGAATAATAGCATCATTACTTACAACTGCAAATATCTTATGCTCTACATAGCAAACTAAACAATCATTCAAAATTCATCACCCATGCTGCTGTGGAGTTCATTTTTGATGTAGTTAATGAAGGAGAAATCTCGTTCCACAGAAGCAATAACAATAAAAAGAATGAGAGTCAGCTTGATAAGAAAATAAACAAGAGGCCAAGTCTGATACAATTCAGATTCTACAATACTTAAGCAAGATCAGTAATTCCCTTCATATTGAAAAATTCCTTATCAGAACCTCAAACATATGCTATGAAATTATCAAGCTGACAACTGAGATCTCGAAGTTTGTTGCTATCAAAATCATCGGATAATATTCAACTAACCTCATTATTTTTTTCTTATCCAAATTACCAAATGACTTAGCTGGATGTAAATAAGCCATACCAAGAAGTAAGTCAGTACTCACAACGTCGAAACGATTGTTAAGCTCCTGAAGCAACAAATCAATAATAATACAAAATCTTCCAACACGAAAATGATGAGAATACGTAACATCAAGAGCTCTACGCTTTGACTTACCAGGAATATAGTGATCATCCATTTTCGGAATCACTATCTCATATTTATCACAAAAAAAAAGACATCATCCAGTAATGATTTTCATCCATTATCCTTTATCCTTTACAGTTCTAGCTTGGCAGTATTGAGCAATCCCAAAGCATTGACAATATTTTGATCCATCTTTTATAACGAGAAGTTAAAATAATTTATCATCATTAAAACTTTCAACATCAAGTGTAGCATAAAAGCAAAATCAAACCCCTTAATAGTATTCTCAAGAGTTTCAGCATTAAGCCTGTCAAGATAGCTTGGGACCTCACGTGAAGCAAGTCCAAGCACATAAATAATTGATGGAAATATGTCAATGAAGTTATCTAATTTCTTACATTGAGAACCCCAGCAAGTATCAGACAGCCGTTGAAGCCCACATTCTTGATTTAGTCCCTGTCCTGTGTGAACTTCATGCAAAATGAACACCTCGTCCTGTGTGAACTTCACGCAAAATGAACACCTCGTCCTGTGTTAACTTCACCCAAAATGAACACCTCGTCCTGTGTCACTTAGCCGCATACGGACCTATGTGCTACATACAGACTGTAAATGGCCTTAGTAAGTGACAGGGTCTTCAAATTTCTGCATCTCAGCCTCTGGACATCAAGTTCTGATACATACTTTGGTCAAATACACCCGATAAGTGCCACATACGCCCAAAACTGACCAAGTAAGTGGCCACAAACTTCAACTTTCATCTTTTTCTTCAATTTAGCATCCAAAACCATCTTTTTCTTACGTTTAGCATCCAAACTCATCTTTTTCTTTCATTTATCATCCAAAACCTAATTTCCTACAAATCATCCCCCAAACACATCATATCTAACAAAACAACCTAAGAAACTTGCATATTTTCATAGTTTTAAGCATAAAAAATGCTATAAATTTATAGCACATCAACACCCTCAACTTAGAACATTTGCATGTACTCAGACAACAAAATAAAACAAACACAAAACACGATGCTTAACTAGGAGAATCAAAGGTATCCAAGGCAATCAATCAACATTTTAGGTTCAAACTCATTATCCCCTCCTATATTACAAGTGAAAACCAATTGCGTGTATATATGAAACACAATAGTATGACACAAAAGAATCAAGTTATGACAATTGCATTAGCAACAAACATCCATACATATATATAAGTTACACTTACCTAAAAAAGTATGCAACTAGCAATACATTCCCTGTGCCCTCACATCAAAGAAGTCCCCCTCACTCATATATGAAATCAAGCATGTCAATGCAGGGACAGTCAAGAGATACTCACACTAACAAGAGAAGTTCCACCAATGCACATCAAATACCATAGGCTTGCCCTTATTTTCTTTACCTAAGTTTTCAGTCAGTCAAGTTAGGATCACTATAGGACTTTATTCAGCTTGTAATGCAGGCTTAGGGGGCTGGTATGGTATATATAGATATTTCAAGCGACTAAGCCTCCTTGGCACTACACTAACTTTGGATCCACACTTTAACCAATTTCCTTTTTATTTCCGCCTTTATTTCTCCCTTTTTTTTATTTTATGCATATTCAGATTGGGTATGGTTTATTTTATTCATTCTTTTTCCTTTTTTTGTCTTCTACACTCGACCTACTTTATTTTTCTTTTATTTTTCTCTTATTCACACCCACTTTACATTATGCACCCCTATGATAGCCACCCTAAACTTAGGCAATTTGCCTGAGTTGAGGTGCACAATGTCCAAGGAGAACTAGGGCCAAAACAGGTTTATTGTAATACAAATGGGAAAGTGAAAGGTGAAAACAAAGAAATAGGCTATAAGGCTTAAAACAAGGATCAAGGGATATAATTTAATACTGAGAAGGTCATTTAGGTTACAATTGGACTTATATTAAAATGACCTATGATCCTTTCCTAACCGCCTATCCTATAACCTAAGCAAGGCCAATCAGACAAAATCTGGATTTAACATACAAGGTGAACTAGGTAGTATCTCAAACATACATGACACAAGTTTATATCACAAAGCTATAACACCTATCCGGTTTATGCAATTGCTATCTATGGTTATCATGTACCTAGAACTAATGCCATAACAAGATTCACAGTAGTCACACATATATACATGAACACAGTTCAAAACAAGCTATTGAAGGGGTATTATTTTCTCAAAAATTAGCAGAAACACGTCCACTACCCTAGATACTCATTTTTATTCTACATAAACACAAAACATCATGAAATAAAATACAATAAACCTAAACATGCCAGCTCTACTATAAGCAAGACTCTGGAGAAAAGAGGCACAACAACAAAAACTCCAAGAGGACATCAAGACCCACAAGCATCCCCACCCTCAACTTAAAATCATGCATTGTTCCCAATGCATCAAACCGCTATAAAACAAGAGAGTTAGGGTTTATATCTGTGGCACCATAGGTGCGGAGATCCGACGTCAATCATGCAAATACAAATACAAATAACAAAATACCTTGGGTTGCCTCCCAAGCAGCACCTGATTTCACATCACGGCATGATAGGACTTGGTTAGGTACTCAGACTTCATGACAAGCCCATAGGTACCTTAATTACTCAGACTTTATTAAGGTATCCCAATAGTTGGCCTCCAGTTTTCTTTTTTTCACTTTGAACTTATGAATTTTACCCCTAATTATTTTTCTAATTTCCCATTATGCTCATAGGGTAGAGGTAGAAAAATAAAGGACCCAAAAAATAGATATGGCGTGTTGTACTTCTTATCTTTTACATGAGGAATGTAGTTTTTTGATTTTGGCTCAATAAATTCAAAAATATAGACATATGTTTCCTCATCCTTGAACTCATCTTCAGGCTTAGATGGCTTGATCAAGATCTGACTATCCAAACATAATATGGAAAAATGCTTTGAATGAGGGATAATATGGCCTAACTCAAGAATTGTATCCTTCTTTACATCCCTACATAACTCTAGTATGCTCTCCTTAAGCGTGATACTATCCATAAGAGTATGGGCTATTTTTGACTCCTCAAATTTTAGCTCATGTAGTTAGTTTTTTAGAAATTCTTCAATGTCACACTACCCATAACTCGGTTGCTGGGTATTACATGGTGAATATCTAAGCCAAACCTATTAACCTTTTGAATAAGCTCTTGATTTCCTTTTGCCAAGATATCCAATGTGTTAAACATGCTCTCATTATGTTCTAATAATATATTTATCACACTCATACAATAATGCACTATATCAAAAGGAAAAAGATTAATAAATTAGGAGTTATCATCACTCTATACTTTCTCTGGCTAGATTGTCATCTCAAGAAGAGTAGGCAACAAAACAAACAAAACAAAAGAAAATAAAACCCAATAACTCCAACAACTTCTATCACGAATTTTGAAATCGTATTCCCCAACAATGACGCTAATTTTTGATAATGTCCAAAATACTCCTGCTTAGAAGGATAAAACAGTTGCTATCAAATATAGTAACCCCACTAGGTTGGGGTCGATCTCACTAGGAATAGGATGAAGATATCTCTCAAACTTATTAAAATAGTCCAGCAGTACGAAAAAGTAAAAGAGGGATTTGCTAAAATAATAGATGGGATAAGAATTGGTTGCTTTTGGTTGTAAAAAATCTAAGACGAACACTAGGCTTGTGTTTCCCTGTATTATAACTCTGTAGATTTATCATGCACCATCGAACTATTCTTATAACTTGCATGCAGAATCTTATAAGTTATGTACCATCAACTGTCTTGTGGACTATTGATAAATTTCACCCTTTACCTTTTGAGTCTCAGGGTGTTTCTCTACGAACCTTTATCCTAGATCCTGGTTAACTATCACCTTGTGGGTATCAATTTATTAGATGAATCTAATTTGCTTAAGAAGATAATACTAGTAAGTTTGTGTCAACAATTAACTCCAAATTGCTGTTGTCATTATCTTTTCCTAGTCCCTACTCCATTTTTAGAGTAAATAGGAATTTCTAGGTGGGATCCAAACGTTTGCAACTACTAAGACAATTATCAAAGTGAAGATATTTATCTATAATGACTTGACACTTCCTCTACTTCGTTAATTTTCTAGGGTTCCCACAACCCTAGCTAAGGGAATTAGCCACTCATAGTTATGAGATCAATCATGGAATCCACATACAAAATTACGGAATCAATCTCACAATAATGAAAGAAAAAAAATCCCAGAGTCTTAAATTGCATAACAAACCAAAAACAAACCAAGAACATAAAGATCCCAAGATCACAAGTCAATCTTGGAATCAAAAGATGTTTGTGAGTTAGCCCCAAAGGGCTTATGCTAGAACACCCTCTCAATATTTGAACGAATAAACTAAATAAAGCCTAAAGAGTATTTATAGATTACAAGAAAACCTAGAAATAAAATACTAAATAAAATAGGAAAACTTAACTAACCATACATAATAAGAATTTAAAACATTATATGAATGTATTTAGGTTACATGAAAACCCTAGGAAATGATTTTGGAATGATCTAAAAAAATCACCGTTGAAGGCTACTACCACATACAACCAGTATATAGAGCATGCAACCTATATGTGGCAAACGTATGTTCCAAAATTTCATGTGCAATTCTACAACTTCTCTGGACTTCAATCTCTACAAATACCTATGTCACATATGGACCGTATATGCCATATATGGATAGTATGTAGACATAGGTTAGTTCAAAGTCCCCACCAACATATAGATAATTGAATTATATTTCCAACGATACTAATTTTTCCTTAATCCAATATTGGGGTGAAAAGTTATGGACAAATTACTGAAGCACTATCAACTCCCAGGATCTTCCACTCTGTCACTTACCTTAGCCATATACGGACCATATGTGCTACATACAGACCACAAGTAGCCTTATTAAGTAACATCGTCTTCAAATTCCTTTATCTAAGCCTTTATACTTCAAGTTCTGGTACATGCTTTGGTTACATACGCTTGGTAAGTGCCACATACACCCAAAAATGACCAAGTAAGTGTCCACAAACTCCAACTTTCATCTTTTTCTTTAGTTTAGCATCCAAAACCATATTTTTCTTTAGTTTAGCATCCAAAATTATCTTTTTTTTTTCCATTTATCATCCAAAACCTAATTTTCTACAAATCATACCCAAAACATATCATATCTAATAAAACAACCTAAGAAACTTACATATTTTCATAGTTTTAAGTATAAAATATACTATAAATTTATAGCACACAAGCGGTGTGTTGGAACATGAGCTAAGTGTATGGTAGAGTACTATGGATTGATGCAGAGACGTCTGTAACCTATCTTTAGGATGATATAGAGCATTCTTAGAAAATTCTATTCTTGACTCCTTGTCATGTATTCGTATTGCTAAAAGCCTCAAGTATGTTCTTTAACTCTATTATGTCCTAGATGGATGATGCGAGGTTGTCGCTAGATATAGATAGGACTTCAATATACATTTATAGAGTTTTAGCACATTATCAGACTAGGGAGTCAGAGATAGATGTCGAAGATCTTCAGCATTCGCCAAAGATTTGTGGCCAGCTAAGCACCAGTGGTGATTATGATTAATTTATTCTTCTGAGGTTTAGTATTAAGGATTTGGAGTCTTTTTATAGATACCTCACAGCCAGGGATAACATCTAGTTCATCGAGTAGTTCTCAGTCCAGAGTTGGGTTTGTTGGTATTTTAAAGGGTTTTTTGATTGTTTCAGAGTATGAGACTAAGTTTCTTGAGTGGGTCTGGTAAATTTCTATGCTATATCCTTTAGTGCATGACATGGTGCATGGATTTATCAGAGGATTGGCATTGCCACTTCATTTGGTATTGAAGCATTTGATAGCAGCTAGTTCTTTTTTCTCTTAGGTTGTTGACCATGCGAGGGCCATAAAGAGCATGTATTAGGACTTATTAAGGTGGCGGTAAGAAGCCATGTCATCAGTACAATACTATTAGTATTCCATTCAAAAGTGAGTATCCCCCCAGTAGAGGTCATCTTCACTTCCTGCTTATCAGTTTTATGAAGGCAGCATTTTAAATTAAGTGGCTCTCAAGTTACTCATGGCGGTTGCAATACGAAGAGTTCTCATTAAATCTTGTGAAGTATTTGTTATAGTACTTTAGGCTATGAAGACTATTATGGACAACATGGGTAGTATCTCAATGTATTCTAAGACCTTGTTTTGGTTATGTCAATATTGGACATTGGTCTAGAGAGTGTCCCAGATGTGAATGGTTGTTTAGGTAGAGTTAGCATGGGTTCCTCGCCAGCTTAGAGTTCTTAAGGTATGTTATGATTGTAGGAGGATGCTCATTTCAGTAAGGAGTTCTGTCAGCATTAGTTGGCTAGACATATGGGCTGAGCTCATGTTTCTCACCAGGTTAGGGCTTTAGGGATTTGCTACAACTGCAAAAAAAGCGGCCACTAATCCAAAGAGTATCCCCAAGATAGGATTATTAGTCACTCAGCTCATTCAGATTAGTCTCATGCTGTTATGTTACCTTCAGTTAGAGGCAACACATTTATTACCTCAGTTGATGATTCAAACGTCCAGTCTGAGTTTAGATTCATTCAGATTTATTCTTCCTCGGACCCATTAGTCATATGACTTTGGATTTTCCCATGATTGATGTGATTTTATTTCTTGTCTTTACCTTTTCATTTGTGTGTATTGGAGTTCTTTTACCCATCGATAATTGCATGCCTTGGTGGGTTTACATAGATTGTTATATGTCCTGATATTGGGTTCATACTTATATGACTACCCCCGTAGATTATTTCTTATAGTAGTTGATAAAGTGGATCAATATTGATATTTCCTTGGGGTTGTAGCATTTGGGTTCAAGCCTTATTTTATTAGCTCCTACATTCTCATTCCCCGAACTCCTTATCTGATTAGTAACCACAACCTCAGTATTTCTGTTGGCCATAACTTTCTCTTAGACTTGGTGCAATATGGAAGACCAGCCAAAATGCCACAAACCCACCACCTTAAACTAACTGAACAAGAGGCAACAAATATGTTAGAGTTTAACATTTTCTTCAAAATCTTTTTTTTCTTTTAGAAAAGATCACCGAACCCAAGAAGGGCGCCTATGTATCTCACCCCCGAAAGAGGAGAATTAGGTGTGCATAGTTCGTGAAGTCTTGCCAAAATGACCAATTAAACTTTTTTTCCTTTCTTTTTTTCTTTTTCTTAAAACAATTTGTCAAAAGAATTGACGAAAATCTTTTTCCACTTTTCAGGTTTAAACTCCCTATACAAAATGGAACCTATGATTACCAAAGAAAAATCTTTTGGGGTTTTTGATTTTGAATTTCATAAGAAAATGAAGCTTGAAACTATTAAAGAAAAACCTTTTTGGACTTTTCTTTTAGAGATTTATATGACACCTACTCTAGATGAACAATGAAGAAAATCTTTTTGGATTTTTCAAATAAGATCCCCAAACCAACAATAAGCTGCCTACGTATCTCACTCTCGAAAGAGGAGAATTAGGGGTGCGTAGTTCGTTTAGATAGGACAATTAAGGATTAAATAACCGACTGAACCCTGACTTGAGAGACACGACCACAAACAGAAGATGAAAAATAATAAAATCTTTTTTTGAATTTTCAATTTGACACTTCACATAAAAAATGACACCAACAGCTATGAAAGAAAATCTTTTTGGTATTTTTGTTATATGAAATGTACAAAACTTCTACCTTCTTTTCATTTTCTTTTATAAAAACTCCTAAAAAATCTTTTTTGAAAATTTTGAATTATGAATACTTGCTAAAGAAACAAAGAAAAATCCTTTTAATGTTTTTGTTTTTGAAAAAATGAGTGCGAAAGGTAAAATCTCTTTTTTAATTTTTTTTTTGAATTTTGAATTTTGGAAAATAAAAGCCATAAAGAACTCTAAAAATACGATGAAATTCTCTTTTTTTTTTTCAATCCTACACACCTTACTTCCAACACATGGTTTTCCCCAAATCAGTTCATCAAATGACCACGTTGCCCTCAAATATACAACATTTAGCAGTAGGGATGCTTCAGAGGTGAGTCTCCTACAAAGGACCAAGTAGGTCCCGCTAGGTCTCAATATGATGCAGATAAACATGACCTAAAGGCTGACCTACATTGTGGTTCACTAACAAGGCCGTTCGGGGGAGCAAATGGTCGATAGTGGCTGCTTTGCTTTCCACCTACACCATACATCCAACAGCCCCCCTCCTAAAATAAGGGTGACTCAACTAGAGTTCGTGCACGCGACGTGCACTTCAGGACTTATTGCAGAAAGAATTGACTCAGGTTATGCACATAATGCCAGATATAAAGCGGTAACACACAAGAGAAAAACTGTAAACACGTAGCACTGAACAATGATAAAATAAATAACAAACGATAACACAAATAATGTTTATACACCCATAATGTCAAATTAAGCTGATACAACTTCAAAAATAAGCTCGAATTTTGAAAATTCCCCAGCAGAGTCGCCAGAGCTGTCACACCCTCTTTTTTACTCCAAAAAATTAGATTTAAGGTTTTGAAAGGGTTTTTATGATTGAGTGACAAAAGAAGAAAATTTGTTTCAAAAAGGACTTTTATATTCAAAACTCAGAGTCGCCACTTGACATAAATCGGGTGTGCCAAGTCACCTTTGAACATCCTTTTCAAAATGATTTTGACTCTAAAACTAATCCGTGAACAGAGATTTCGGCTAAGGAATTTTGTTGACCGAGGGAAAGGTGTTAGGAATCCCTCAATTCCGTAGTTCGACAACGGTTGCTTAGTGGATTATATCGGCTAATTTAACACTACGAATGTTCAAACCACACAAAAACATGTAAAAAAACCAAACAAACAAACAAAACCAAATGAATCAAAAATATAGTGTCCAGTTCGAGTTATACAGTCCCAAAATAGAAAACTACGGAAATGTAAAATCCTATTCTAAACTAATTCTAGACTAAGCTCCAATGCCTTACCCGATGCCTCGGGCCTTCATCACGAACGTCCTTCGAGTAAAAAATACTCTGTGGTATTTTCCGGATAAAGCAATACAAGTATTTTGGGGTATTCCCCAGCCAAATGATTCAAATGATCCCAAAGCGATAAAACCAAAAACCATTCAATCACACAGTTCAAATTTTCAACAAACCATAATCCCTAAATTTGCCTACCCCCTAATGTTTGCCTATTTTTTGCTTCGACCTAACATAACGCTACAAGATTCACAAACTCGATATTAATTCCTCACAACAACGAAACCAACATTAATCCAAATTGATCCTTTTTTATCAATTTTTGATTCTCACCCCCAAATAACCAATTTCAACAATGGCACATTCAATTATTCAAATCTCAGTTTATTCAATTATCAATTCAACTTTTCAAAAATCGAAACTAACACCAAATACATACGCATTATAAATATTCGAACATGTCAAGCACACGAATCAGTCACAATTACATAAATTAGCTGGAGAAAAAATAGAATTGGACCTCAATGTTCCTTTTATTCAATCAACTTGAATTGATTTAGACAACGACGGAAGCCTTGGGAACTAATGAACCTCGAATAGACTCGAATCAACCTTCCTCGGCCTCGAACTCACAACTCGAATAAACCTCAATACGAACCTTAACAGACTGACAAGACCAACATCAATCGGCGAATTTCAACCCGAAGCCTGAATTACCAATTTCAAAGGAGAAGCTTAACTGGGTTCGAAACCCCAAATGGGGTTGGGCTATTTCACGACAAAGACGAAAAAGGTTGCTGGGTCGAGTAGTAATGTCTTTAACGGAGCTCTGGTGAGCCTAGATAGAAAGGGAGACGGAGAAAATAGCTCAAATTCTGATGATGGTGACGTCTTTTCGGCGATAACAGACCAGAACAATCTAAAATCCACTGGATTCTGCTGTTGCTGCTCAACTTCCTTAATCAATTGATTCCCTCCTTATCACCGTTCAATCCTATTTTCCATCCACGGTGGGTGGGTGGGTGCACGTGAGCTTTTCTGATGAGGTGTGAATATGGTGATTGTCTATTTGACATAAAAAAAAAGTAAAGGGATGAAGAAGATAACCCTTTTCAATTGAGAATGTTCCCCTGTTAATCAAAAAAAGAAAAATGAAGGGCCCTTTTTGTTGTCTGTGATTGTGCGTATAGATGTGAGGAAGGGACTAGAATAATGGAGCCCTTTTTTTTCTAATGGTCTCGCACTTTCCCTATTACTGAGATGTGTATATATGTAAATTTCTCCCATGAAAGATGATGAATTCTATGCTTTTCGGTGAGAATGAGTGTGTGAGGTGTATATGAGAATTAAGAGATGTATGTGTGTGTAGTGCGTGAGGGTGAGAATTATGAGGGTGAGTTTTGTTGTGATCTGAATGGGGGATGGGGTAGGTGGTTGGGATAAAGTTTGTTAGGATAAGGTTAGGGATTTATTAAATTTTTATTATTTTTGTATTTTTGTGGGACATAATCATATCGGTGAGGGCACGCAGTAAGATAGGGGTAAAAATGAATAACTTGGGTCTTCGGGAGGGACAAAATTAGGTGTTTACACTTGTATTTCTTACCGTTGGGGTATTTATTTCCTGTATTACTTGTATTTATTTCCTTTATCGCACTAGCGTAGTCCAGTAGCTATTTACCTTTCTACCCCTATCACTGTTGACTTCACTTATACTCTTGCATTTTAATTAGGCTTTTGCTATATATTTTTGCTCAATCGGACGATGATACCTACTGAGTATCTGTTGCTTTGGTACTCATATTGTAGTTATGTATTTTTTCTTTGATGCAGATCTGAGTACGAGCCACCAATGTTGAGGTGATTCTCTAACCCATTACCGATCCGGAGTAGGGTAAGCTTTTTAGAGTCCCAGACTGATCCTGAACAGTATAGTCTTTTGCCTTTAATACTACTGTATATATATTTTGTATATTTTAGATATTGTCTAGTACTCCTATTTTGTTTTTAGTGAATTTTGTACCATTTTTATCAGGTCTTGGGTGGGATCATCTAGTATATTTTTTCCTCTTTCTTCCTCCTATACGGTATATTATGTACGTATGTTTCTTCGCTTCCGCTTATGTATTTATTATTGGTGCTTATTAACTCCTATTTTTCCTTTTTTTGGCCTGTTACTCGCTATTTCGAGTTATGGCTTGACTTGCCTGCTGATGGGATAGGATAGTCTCCATTATGACATGAGAAATTGAATCGTGACATAGATCTAATCAAAACTCTCAAAAGAAATAATTGACTTCTTTTTACCATTATAAATATAACTTACTATATGGTATTCGCGTTGCAACATGCAATGTGCTTGTACCTAGGAAAAGCAAGCCACAGTTTCATACTCTCTTTTACCTAAGTTGGTTGGAAAAAACCTGCTATAAGATACAAAATATACTTGTATCTCAGTAAAGTGATACTGACTTTTTTTGTGGTTAAAGAAAGAGACTAAGAACAGAAAGGAATCTGAACTTGTTCAAGAAAAGAAAAATATTTTGAGTTAAAGGACAAGGAAATAAAGAAGAGGTATTCATCAAAATATATGCTGTAAAATTAATGAGAATCACTATGATAATAGTGTTATATAGGTTTGCCTTAAATAATAGCATAAAATTTATGAAATACTTTTGAAAGAAGTAAAACTTGTGGCAACAAAAAAGAGAATTATCAATTCTCATAAAATAAACCTTGATTTTCCAGTGAGATAAACCTTTAATTTTATTTGACTACTTCAATTGATGGCAACACGTTTGTTTCATCTAATTTTTCAATTAGCTATTTTCAAAAGGTAACTTGTATAAAGTTATACTCCGAATTCTCTTACCAGAAGCTTAAACTCACCTTAGAAATTTCAAACTTGCAACCAACTTGGTAGTGCCTTGCCTCCATGACATTGCAACCAACTTGGTAGTGCCTTGCCTCCATGACGTTTCATGGACTGAACACTTGCTAAAGCTTTTTCAACTTCGGCAAACTTATGTTTTCAATCAATACTTAGATATCACTTCAACTTTTCATTGAAATCTTAGTCCTAGCAAAAGATCATCCGATGTGAAACTTGATGGAAGACACGTGATTATTTGTTCATCATTGTATATAGTGTCATTTCTGTTTGATTAGAACTTTTTTTTTTTAATAGAATTTTGAACGCTCTTCAAGATTTAATATCCAAATCAAATACTACTTTCTTGTATTCTTTGTTGATACCTTTTCGGCAAGAATTTGAATTGTGCTTAAATTCAAAGTACCAAAATCATTGTTGAATTCAATAACATGAATTGTTGTAGAAAAAAAAAAGATTTTCAATTTATAAAAGTCCAAACTCTTTTTCCACAAAAGAAATTTTCCCTAAATATGAAATATTTTTCTTTTTCTTCCATAAATTGTTTACCATATTAAAAATAGGTTTCAATTTCAAATAAACTAAACCTACGTTCGATTGTTTAATATTAGGAGTTTAGTTATAATTTCTAAATATTAGGAGTTTATTACTGCATTATTCAATTAGGAAAATTGTTAATAACCAAAATCTTTATTGATTTTAAATTTCTAAATATTAGAAAAAATAGTAAAAAGACAATTCTATCTATTGCGGAGTCTTTTTAATGAAAGACAAAAAATTCAAACAATAATTTTAAAGGCCTTCACACTTTTAATATAGTACCATTGTCTCAGCACGTGTATATCAAGTCATTTCACACATGATATGTAAGATAATATTGAAATTTGAATGATTAAATTATATATGAAAAATAATGTATATGTTCTTAATGATCAACGTGGATCATTATATAGTGACTTGTTTTTTGAGTTGAAGATGATTGACTATCGTATAAAATAACTAAAATGGGAAATCAAAGTTCAGTTCTTTGACTTTTATCTTACTTTACACAATATTTGGACGATTTTAATTCCCTACCTTCTTGGTGTCACAAAATATTTTAAATGTACCAATTTTTAAGGAAAAAAAGATAAGCAAAGAAAATTTTTTTACGTGTATGCCAATGGTCAAGTCATGTAATGCATACTTGTAAAACTAAGTTAATGATACATATTATATAAGCATCATCTACTTCACTAAGGTGTTCACTCCAGCAAGGAAGGGATCTTGCCTTGCCTCTTGTATATCAAGAATAATAATTGCATGATGAATGTAATAAACTCAAGTAGGTTATGTTTGAAGACAAATTTTGTAACTACATCTGCAATACTACTAAAAAATTGGAAAATTCACAACTTATTTTCTTAAAAAGTTAACAGGTTATGCAATATAAATTAAGGGTCTAAAAACATAAACTCCGGGAAAAGGTATTTCCTCAAAACACCAATGAAAGTAACACGTTCGTGACTATGCCCCTTAATATCGTGCACATCTATAATTACCATCGCCTTCTCAATAATTTTTTTCGTCTTCTTATTTAGCAATTATTTCTCTTCTTTGTTGTTTAAGAGAAGCAACTGCCTACACATCTGTTTTATTTTTAACCCACTAGCATTGAACTGTGAGTGATTTCTTCTTCCTCTTCTAAAATCATGAATATATGTTTCAATATGCGCAATCTGTCATAAAAAAAATCATCATTTGTTCCAGCTGTTAAAAAGTAGATTCACTTTGACTCGATCTTGATACTAGTCCATAATGATCAAAGTCGAAGCGTGAGCCTATTACAGAAACCAATTCAATGAAGCAGGGACTGATCGTCTTATCAATAAGCATTCACAAATTTTAACCCCAAATCTTCTTTTTATTTTTCTTCTCTACAAACGCACCAAAATATGAGTCTTCTTGATTCAAAATTGGCACAACAATTACTTAAATCAGTAATGAAACTACACCACCACCAACATACTCAATGAAATTTTACAAAGTGGGGTATGACAAGAATAGGGTACACGCAAACGCCATCCCTGTCTTATGGAGGTAGAATGACTATTTTCAAAAGATGTTAGATTTAAGTGTAGAAAATATATCAAAGTTGTAATGAAAAAGAAAATAGACATTAAAGAAAGCTTTGACAATAACAGTGCAGAGCATTCATGCAAGGAACATTAACATCAACAACATAGTGTGAGCACCTAAACATAGTAAATAATAAATGATAACATATACCAGTTATAGCTAGAAAATATATGAATAAGCCTAATACTATGACATACAAAGTGTTCTATAGACTACCACCAAGCCCAAGTAGACTACTACCAAGCAAGACAATAATCTGCTAACCTTCTATCAGAGATCTTCATTTCTGACCTCCATACCCTTAGTAAGATAAAGATGTGCTATATGTCTCATAACCTCTTCTCAATACTTGTACAACCTACCTCTACCTCTTTTCATACCCATTATGTCCAACCTCTCACACCACCTCACTGTGGTATCTGCACATCTCCTCTTCACATGGAAAACCATCTTCGTTTTTCTTTCCTCATATTGTCCACCTCAGCGGTCACTCCTACTTTATCCCAATCATCTCATTCCTAATCTTCGCTCCTAGTATGGTCACATGAATTATAGAAATATATGCAACAATATAAATACAAAAAAGGAATTCATTTGAACAATCAATCCCCCCAAAAAAACATATCAATTAAGACACTTGAAAATGGGATAAGTAGTTACATGGTTAATGCCATGAAACAAAATTAAAAAATAAAATAAATAAGTACTTCATGTGTGCAGTTGCTAAACAGAAAAAATAAAGTATAAAGAATTAAGTGTATATATATATATATATATATATATATATATATAGTAAAGTTAAAACCACAAAATCTACGATAAGATGCTTTTAGAAGTGACTACGAATCTACGCACATAAAAATTAAAAAATAACAATCCATGTTTTGTGTATGCTAATTGCTAACTCATCTTTTTTTGACAATGAATAACATTTAGAACAAAAATTGATGCCAAGAACAACATAATATTGAAAATCCTTCGACAATGTGAATTTATGAGGATAACACAACCTCAACAAACTATACAATTTCCCTGCAATGCTCGAGTCTCATAATTCGATTTACTTCGGTAATTCCTTATTGGTGGGAGACTCTTAATTGATATTCACATTCGGTTGTCCAAAGAAAATTTAGCCTTCAAACAAAATGCATATATTATGTAAACCTGATCAAGTATTTCTTAAGAAACATTAACCGAAGAGTACAAGTATAAGCAATTCAATTTATAAGGGAATGAGTAATTTTTTAGTTTACTGTCGGCCAATGCACATGCTAAATTGAGATCAAATACTTAAAATATGTTTTTACGATTTTTCCTACAAAATTGGAGGACTGATAACATGTTTCCCACCTTGAATAGTGAAGAGTTCACGCGAGTTGCCCTCTAACTTTGGGACCTGGTCCCAAACAGACTTAAACAACAAGAAACTAAACAGTAAAGTATGTGCAAGAGAGAGTAAAGACACAACAATTTTACATGGAAACTCATTGCTCAATGGAGAAAAACCACGACTTGCCTTCAGAATTTTCAAGCTCTATAGTATTCAAGCAACTTAAATAAAACTCCATTACATCAAGGATTAACCCTCTAATCCTTCTTCTCCTAGTAGTATCTCTATTACAAAGAGAAATTTGCAGTAACTCTACTGCACTACTACCCAGGTTACTCTAACCGAATAAAAGCTAACTCTAGCTTTAATATCACCTAACTCTAGATGAAAACAAGGAGTTTGAAGTAAAAAAACCAACACCTACTAATAACAATGATAACATTAGGAAACATTTTTAACCAGAGTACAAAGGCTCAAATACAATAAGAAAATGAAATACAACTTTGTGAGCTATTAGTTTCTTGTTACGAATGAGTCTTTGATCAAGAGCTTGGAGAAAGATATGTGTTGTGAGAATATGGAAGATTGGTTTTCTTGTTGTGGAAGATGAGTGATATATATATGACACAAGAAAACCGAGGATGAATCCTATTGGCTGGGGAAAAAGGGTTGCAGCAGCTTTCCACCAACCATTGTATTTTTGTCCAGCTGTGTAGTTGACTGTGATAGCGACGTAAGGCCCAACAAGGTCCCTAAGTAGTTGCATCTTTTTCATCACATATTCTTCAGGAACCAGGTCCCAACATGCAAATTGTCAATCATCAAAACTAAGGACTTGACAATTTCTCCCTTTTTAATGATGATAAACCCATACACGTCGTCAATATCTTCAAGCATCCACACTATACACAGCACACTTCTCAGCAACATAAAATCACTGGGAACCTCAACCTGTACCCCTTGTCACTGATACCCCTCGTATCCTCTACCTATTCATCTCAACCTGTTTCCTTTATCTATCAGTACCTAAGGTTCCTCCTGAGTGTGAGGACCTTTATTTTTACCAAGCACCCTGCTACACCACCCTACTATACCACAAAACAATTTTCATTCACCACCCTACTACACCACAACACAGCTAACACAGCTACACCATATCTTTCCCTTTTTGGCATCATCAAAGTGGTAAAGTAGTAAACCAAGCATAGATAAACGTACGTGTTAACTTATGGATATTGAGGCTACACTTACATAAGTAAGAAATATTAGACAATATAAGAGAGGATAGCACAAAGTGGACTCATGAAACAATCAAGTAGACTAGTATCAGACACTATTTAGAAGAGTGGACATAGTGATGGAAGGTAACAACGCCATTAAAGACAGAAGTCAACAGCTTATGGAAAAACCAGATAAATCAGGTTTAAGACATAAGAACAGGCAGGATACTGTTCTAAGAAGAGGGTCCAAAAAAAGTTTGGGACCAGGTTCTTTGGTCCATTGAAAACATCCTTCTCTTCCCCTATCCCTCATCATTATTTATTTTTTATTTTTATTCTTATTTTTTTATACATGTTATACCTGAAACTGTGGTAGACCTTTTAACAAGAGGTTGGGCTATAACTACTCCCTTCCCTGCCCTTGTTCAATTTTGAAGTATGAAGGAGTAGATTCTTAATAATGGGCAAATAAGGGGTAAGAAAGGCTTTTAGACTTAAGTAAAGATGATAACTTTTAGAAGTAAGAGAGGATATAACACTTCTGTTTTGGATGGAACTTAACCACATTCAAGAATAGAGAGTGATACTAACATGAATAGAAAATTGATCCCTACATAATTTGTTGAGCACATAACATTGTAAGCTGACTCACCCTCCCTCCTATCTTCTCCTCCTTACCATGGGTGTATATCTGTAGAAGATATAAGATTAAGTTAGACATGTATGACAAAATATGTCCTAGATACCTATTTGCCAAATCATAGCCAAATTTAGAGGATTAAGAGGAGCAACATACTTTCAGCTTGGTCTTATCAATCCCAACTTTGTCCTATTTCTCTCAAATTGCTCCCTACCAAGTGCTTTTGTGAGATGTCAATAATCTGATCTTCAGCACTGCAAAACCATCTTGATCAACCCCTTTTCTATATTATCTTTAAAGAAGTGATGCCTGATATCTATGTGTTTTGTCCTCTTATGCTGAACTAGATTCTTGGCCATATTTACAACACATATTTTGTCATAAGAAAGAGGCACACAATCTGAAAAAATGCCAAAATCCCCAAGTTACAACTTGATCCACAATAATTTAACACAACATAAGGCAACAATAACATACTTAGCTTCAGTAGTTGAAAGGGTCACTGAATTCTGCTTTTTAGTACCCTAAATAATTAAGGAGGCTCCAAGAAAATGAGCCATTCTTGAGGTACTCTTTCTATTAACTAGGTACCTGATGTGTGAGCTAATTCTAACACATTTGAGGCTTTTAACTAAGAATAATTATGAAGTCTTAAGCAATTTTTATCATTTTTGATTGCTTTATGTTTGATTTTGCAGTAGAAGCTAAGATGCTAGAGAACCAACAAGAATGGAAGCAAATAAGCTGAAATCTGAAGGAAATAAATGCGAAGTATGAATGACGATATTTTTGATAAGTCTTCAGCCCTATGATAGCTATTAGCTTCATCGTCAGCAGTAACAGAGAATTAGCCTAAGTTAAAAGCTGTGATGACATTTTGTGATAGGACGTCAAGGAGCTGATAGTCATTAAAATTGTTGTCAGCCTAAGGCAGAACATAAGAGCTGAGGAAAAACCTTAACGACATTTATGATAGGTCATTAATGAGCTGATAGGCCATCACCATTTGTCATCAGCGTTAGGCAGCGAGTACCAAAAGTATAAAGAAAGATGACGACATTTGTGATAAGTCGTCAGCCTCCTGATAGGCTATCACAAATGGCGTCACCTAATTTGAGGAATTTATAAATTTTATTATTTTGTTTTCATAATTAGGGTGAACTATTTAAATCCTTGTTTAGAGTTTTCTTAAGAGTTCCAAACCTTGAGTTTTGAGATGCGATACTTTGATATTTTTCTCTTTTCTTTTGGCTTGAGAAAACAATTACTTTAAAGAGACTATCATTACTATTTTGGGATTTTATTTGGTGATTTAATTAGAGAATCTCTAGTTTCTATTCATCTTTTGGTAAGTTCATCTTTCAAAGCATGAATTCATCTAGTTGCTTCGATTATTACGTCATGAGCAGCTAAATTCTTTTAACCTAAATTATGGGATCTAGGGGTAGGTCTTGATAAGGTGTTGAGTGTTTAAGATTTGAAAGGTGGTAGGACTCCTTGATAATTTTGATGTTTTAATTATTGCCTGTTGGTTGCAAACGATAGATAACACCTGCTTTGATTTTCTTAAGAAAGAAATCAAATATAGTGGGAAGTGAATTATCAACAGGGACTTGGAAACACTAAACTTCCATTTAATAATCAACGCTGTAACAAGGTTGGTTAACCTGAGGTAAAATCTGGGTAGTGAATATAAATTCCCTGTCCGAGAGGATTAGGTAATTAAATGCTTAAGTAGGTCGAGAGATATTTAAATATAACTTCGCTAAAGATAACTTGTTGTCCTACCTACCGTGAGAATCTTGAACCACTAGTAGTATCTCTCTAGTACCAAAACCCCTAGTGAACATAATTTTGGTTTTTCATAAACTCTTGATTACAAACATTTAAACTAAAGTGACCAATAATTACTTGTTAACTAAACCCCCCTTTTTTTTTTTCTGAAAACATCCAACTATTAGTTGATTAAATTACAAATGACTTACGTTCACACTATATTCCCTGTGGGATTCGACCCTAACCTAGTTGGGTTTTATATTGACAGCGATCGCTTACATTCTCATTGAGAGGTGTAGTTTGAGCGTTATAAAAAATGGCGCCGTTGTCGGGGAATACGGTTGAAAATTGAAGTTTGTGTGCGCTAATTGACTGTTAGTCAAGTTTCCTAGTTTTATGTTTATTTGTTGTTTTTGTTTATTTGCAGGATATTTATAGTGTATGCCAAGAACCAGAAGTTCTGGAGAACTGTTATTACCACCTAATCTGGAATCACAACGAATTGGAAGAATGACAGAACAACAAGAGACTGATAGATTGTCAGCCTTAGCTAGAGCTTAGGTGAATGTGCAAAATGTCGGGCAATAAGCACGACATCCAAATCCTAAGGATGAAGATTTGGGAGACGAGGAGTTGCTGAATCCTGGTAACCTAAGGCGTGCAGAGTAAATAGCTTCACCAGTATGGCGTAATGTTAACAGGAACCCTAAGAAAGGCAAAAGTACTAGCCGGTCTAATATAATCTCAATGATGATGATGATGGAATGGACGGAGCAGGTGCAACTAGTACAATTATTCCTCCACCGTGACACCTGGGGAAAAATTCAACATTACGAGTACTATGATTCAACTCCTAAATCTGAAGGGGTGTTTGGTGGCCTTTATAGGGATGACCCGAACTTACATCTGGTGAATTTTGTCACCATTTGCAAATCTTTTGATAACCTAGGAGTGAGCCACAATGCTATCCGTTTGAGATTGTTTTCATTGTCTCTGTCTGGGGAGGCAACATTATGGTTAAATGAGCTGACACCTAATTCTATAACTAACTGGAGGTAGTTGAAAGGATCTTTCCTAGAAAGGTTCTTTCCGTCTTCCAAGATGGTACAATTGAGGACGAGATCAGCAACTTTAGGCAGCTCCCGACTGAAGCCTTGCATAAAGCCTGGGAAAGATTCAAGAAGAAGCTGACACAGTGTACGAACCACAACATGACGGACATACATTTGATGGAGACTTTGTACAGGGCTCTTAACTTCATTGCAAAGCAATTGTAGAAAATGTTGCTGGTGGTTCATTTGTTGATTTTACATTCCCAGAGGCTACAAACATGCTAGATAGAATGACCAAATAGAGTCGGGTATGGCATACCAGAGACTCTGTGGTGGCCAGCCCCACTGCATCAGTAGGTATTACTGTGAAACAATGCAAAAGAGAAGAGGAGCATGACCAAGACATGGCTCACCTTAAAGCATAGATGGACTTCCTAACCAAGCACTTGCTATCAGGAAAGATTGAAAATATGAAAGTTATGGGATCTGAGGATAGAAGTGAGGCTGATGTAGATGAATAGGCTAACTATGCTAATAATCAGGGGGTTTTTGAGGCAATAGACAAGGGAATCAGAGTCGGACTTATTATGATAAGCCTGGTTATAAAGATAGGGAGCAAGGAAATTAGAGGAATAATAATGACAGAAGCTGGCTATATATTCCTCTTAGAAATCATGAGGCTATTTCAATAAGTTCTAAAAAGATGTCCATAGAGGACATGATGGCTAAGTTGTTGAAGAGAGTGAAGGCTACCAACTTTGGTATGACCACCATGAAGACCGATCTGACATCCATTAGTTAGTTGGTGCACTCACACTCCGCCGTAATCAAACAGTTAGAGCAGCAGATGAGCTAACTCTCTGCAACATTCAACCAGAAGAAAAATGGAATATTACCAAGTGATACGGTCCAAAATCCACGGAATTATGGCTCATGCATAGCTATTACCACTAAAAGTGGTAAGATATTACATGGTCCTTCTGTGGGCAAACCTGTAGTTGATAAGGTAGTTGATATTAAACCAGAATAAAGTGGTCCAGTGGAGTCTAAGAAGCTGGATAATTTTGATGATACTCCGAATAAAGACAAAGAGATGGAGAAGGAGGTAGTGCTGAAAATTATCCCAAGACAACCACCTCCATTTCCTTAGTGGTTGAAGAAAAAGGTTGATAATGCAAAATTCAGCAAATTCATGGCAATGCTCAAGCAATTAACAATAAATGTGCCTTTGGTTGAGGCACTTGAGCAAATGTCAGGATACACGAAGTTCATGAAAGACCTTGTGACTAAGAAATGAAAGGTTAGCCATGAGCTGGAGGGCAATCTCTTTCATTATGTCGCTGTCTCTACAAGGTCTTTAGTACAGAAAAAGGTAGATTCAGGAGCTTTTACCATCCCGTGTACTATTAGGTCCCTGAATTTCACAAAAGCACTGTGCGATTTGGGAGCCAGTATAAACCTAATGCCACTCGCTGTGTACAAGAAACTGGGTTTGGGGGATCCTACCCCGACGAACATGCGATTGGTAATGGAA
Source organism: Capsicum annuum (assembly GCF_002878395.1). Taxonomy (NCBI): domain Eukaryota; kingdom Viridiplantae; phylum Streptophyta; class Magnoliopsida; order Solanales; family Solanaceae; genus Capsicum; species Capsicum annuum. Next base: position 101,796,585 of record NC_061113.1, on the reverse strand, counting down.
GATAGGTTTGTAAAGTGTCCAGTAGGTATATTATATGATGTATTGGTAAAGGTGGACGACTTCATTCTGCCTGCTGATTTTGTAGTCCTAGACTGTGAGGTAGACTTTGAAGTTCCCATCATTTTAGGTAGACCATTCCTTGTAACTGGGAGAGTGATAGTAGATATGGAACTGAATGAGCTGAAGTTCAGGTTAAATGACAAGGAAGCAAGATTCAAAATACACTCATCCATGACACCAGCAAAGGAGATGAGTGTTTTCTCATTCGTGGACGTATTCTATGAAGATGGTAAAGGGGTATCAATAGGTTATCTTGGCGAAGTCTGAGTAGTCAAGATAACCAAGTCGTGCCGTGACAGTAAATTAGGTGCTATTGGGAGGCAACCCAAAATTTTTATATTTCAGCAAATTGATTATTTTTGTAGTTAGGTTCTAGTTCAAAGAAGGTGGAATCGATATATCCCGCTAAGTAATCCTGACGACATTTTTTGACGAGCTGTCATAATTGTGATTAGCCGTCAGCTCTGTCGTCAGAAACAACAGCTCTGAGGCAATTTCTGTTAAGGCCAACGACATTTGTGATAAGGTATTAAAATTGTGATGGATTATCAGAAATATCATCACAAAAATCCCAACATTAGCTAAAACTATGGGCCAAATTAAAAAGACCTAACCCAGGCTACAACTTGGCCTTTCCACCTTCCCGCTTAGTTTTTATTTCCTTTAAGTTATTCTCTTTCCATATTTGGTTTAGTGTCTTACCTTTTCAAAGTCTCTCCAACTAAAACAAAAGAAAGTTTCCTTGTATGTGTGGGTTTGCAATCAAAATCAAGAACCTCTCTTTATTTTCTCTTGCTCGTGTAACCACATTGAAGGCTCCCATCAGGTATACTCAAAACCTAGCCTTTCTTTTCAAGTGGTAAGTGATAAATTGATGAAAACCCAGGTTCCTAAGAATCTTGAACCAAATTCTGCTTGAAAAATGGCTAAAAATTGGAACTAGGGTTTGCTGTGCAAGCTTATGATTTAAAAGTTCAACTTAAAAATAAAAATCGAGTGGATGTTAAGAAAAAAATGGGACCAAAAATTGAGTTAAAATCAAGTTGGTATTCTTTTTATAGCTGACGACATTCGTGATAAGCTATCACAACTGTGATGGCATATTAGAAATGTCGTCAGAAGTCGATAAGAATTTTGTGGGTTCTATTTAGGGCTGACGACATTCATGATATACTATAACAACTGTGATGGCTTATTAGAAATATCGTCACACCTAGGACCTAAAGTATTACTAAACCCTTTCGAGGGGTGTGGAATTTTAATGATCAATGTGTTTGTGTTTATACTCTTGAGGGTCTACGAATGGTTTTTCTCTTGCTATAGGTCTTGAAATTGCACCCAAGTGAAAGAACTCAAAATCTACAAAGGAAGTGACCAAGGGAAGTGTATCTCGGAGACTCTTCAACGAAGAGTCTGATTATAAAAAGGAAGAGCCTCTGCTCAAGATGCAAAAGAAAAAGCAAAGCACTAAAAAGACTCCACTACCCTCACCAATTAAGGTGGAGGAGAGTGAAAAAAGTGAAACTGAGCCAACAATATCTGAGCATACAACTTTTGAGCAGACGATCTCTGAGCAACAAGAGTCTGAACATGCTAAATTTAAAGAGCATAATTCAGATCATCCTGATTCTGAGGGGAATGAGTCTGGGGGACCATCAAATGAGTCCCCTTCTACTGAGCCACAAGATGATGAAGACTCTCCAATTAGGGGAACTATGATCAAATGTAAGAATCATGAAGTTCGAGATGGCACTAGATAGAAGATTCCCAAAGTTCAAAAAATCTTTTTTGATGGGCTTCACAGAACGAACATAAGAGGTATCAAGAGGCCAATCTTTGAGGAGAAGAGAATCATCACTAAGGGATTGAGCAGGTACTCAGAGGTGGAGCAGAAATTTCATGGCTATGATTTGGGATGGACTACATGAGGAGGAAATTCATTTTTCCCTACACTAGTTATGGAGTTCTATGCAAACTACCAAGCTCGCTTGGAAAACATGTGTAGAGAAGGAGAGAAAGCAGCTGACCAACCTTTGTTGGATAAAGTTCCGGTACGGGGCGTAATAATAGATGTTTCTAAAGCAACAATCAACAAGTTCCTTCATGACCTGAACTTCACTCCCTAGGCTACTTCACCTACTTTCTATGCCCGGTTGAAGCATTAAAAAAATCAGCGGAATTGGTTAGCCACACTCATAGCCAATGGAGAACTAGATGGCTAACAAATTCGAGTGAAAGAATCTTCAAGGCCTCCCTGACTTAAGAGAAAAGATTTTGGTGGGGTATTGTACGTACGTGGTTGATGCCCATAGATGGTGATAATATCCTCGGGGATGACAGAGTAATATTAGTCACAAGTTTTGTGGCTAACCTTAAATTAAATTTTGGAGAGATTATCACTAAAGAGATAAAAATTTGAGTCTTGAGGACTAATACAACATATCCCTTCCCTTGTTTAATTACAAGGTTATATAGGGAAGAAAATGTGCCAAAGATTGTAGGGTTAGAAGAAGAACTCTTTGCCAGGAAGACCTACAATCCGATCTGAAATGAGGAAAATCAGCCAAGGCTAATGCTTGACAGGGGTACAGAGATTCCAACAGATCTACCGATTACAGGTACTATTTCAACACCTAATACAGAGGTGCCTGATTTTGAAGCTGTACCTCCAACATCTGCAAAAATGGTAAAATCATCAGTGCCCAGAACTGAGACAATTCCTCCAGCTACAGTGCCTACAATTGAATTTACCTTCAACTCTATGAATTTTAGGAGAGTAGTAAAGCAGTCCAATTGGTGCGAGGCTCAGCGTAAACTCTTTGCCAAGTAATTCACAGCTGCAGTTGACAAAAGAGTTAAGGCTGCACTTGATCCTTACAAGGCTCTACCAGGCCGGATTGATGAATTGGAGAACCACTTCAATGCGCAGTTGAGAGAAAGGTTAGCTCCAAAGATATCATTATTCAAATCAGACCTAGACAAAGTAAAGGCGAAGGTTGAAAATCTATAGCAACACCACTTTATGGTGTTAGTAGATCCAGTAGCTGAGGAGTCTGAGGGAGAAATCCCAATGCTTAATCTCACAGAAGAGCTAATGAAGAAAAAGAAGAAGAAAGGAGAGAAGAAAGGGAAAAAAAGAGAGAGGCTAAAAAATGATAAAGAAAGAAAAGCAAAAAACAAGGAAAGAAAGAAGTCTGAAAAGAAGAAGATGAAAAAGGTGAGACTTGAGTCCTTAGTGGACAATAAGAGATGGGAGGCAGCCATCTGACCGAGATCCGCATGTGCCTCTACTAGTAGGCCTTCAAAGACTGATAGACCAGCTGCACCAGAACAGAGAGAGGCCCCTGATGGAGATACAACAATAGGGTCAGGAACCCAAGACCCTCGGGATTGATCTATTCCAAGTATACTCTAACCCTTAGTTTAGATTTTCTTTGATTTTAAGTTGAGGGTGTAGGGTAAAATTTGTTATTGTAAAATTTTGTAGTCAACTAGGAGAAATACTTGTAATTGAGGTAGTTGAATTGTTTTTTTGTGATTTTTGTACACCTCTTCAAGTAGTCTACTACTTTAAACTGAGTGATTTGCATTTAAGTGTGACCACCATGCATCTTTGTATGGAATTAGTTCTAGTAACATAATAATCATTGCTAAATAGTTGCACAAACTGAATGAGTAGTCGAGTGCGATATACCTGTGAGCCAAGTATGTGTGTGAGATGTTACTCAGTTCCCTTTGTATGCTGAAGCCAGAACTTGCCCAGTTAGTCTTACCTAGGTTGAAGGATAGGAGTTAGGAAAGGATCATAGCCCGTTTTAATATTAGCTCACTTTAGCCTAAATGACCTTCCCTATGTGTATCATATCCCTTGATCCCTGTTTTGAGCCTAATTAGCCTATTTGTTTGTATGACACTTTTTCCTTCTCATTTAGATCATAATGAACCTGTTTTAGCCCTGGTATGCTTTGACACTGTGCACCTTGACTTAGGAAAATGACCTAAGTTGAGGGTGACTATCATAGGGGTGCATGATATAGAATGAGTATGAAGAAAACTAGAATAAAAGAAAAGAATAAAAAGCCAGGTGCAGAAGAAAAGAGAAAGAAAAAGAAAAATTATGAAAAAAATGATTGTAGAAAAGACCGTACCCATCCTGAATAAGTGTGATCAAGAAAAGAGAAGAATAGAAAAAGGCTAATGAGTGAAACCCTAAAAAACTAGTGTAGTGTCAAGGAGGTTTAGTCACTTTTAATATCACCGAGTATCATACCAGCCCCCAGCCTACATTACAAGCCTAAGAGAAGTCCTATAGTGATCCTAGCTGACCTATCTGAAGATTTGGATAATGAAAATAAGGGCAAGCCTATGGTACTTGGCATACACTGATTGGAACTTCGTTTTAAGAGTGGGTGTTTTGACTGTCCCCATGGTCACATATATAATTCCTGATATGAGATGAAGGGGATTTCATTACTGTGAGGGTACACTGGTTACATTGCTAGTTACTCACTTGTTTGGGTAGTGTAATACTAGTCTATGCATGGTTGTTATAGCTGAATTGATGCCATATCTTGATTCCTGCGTGTTGAATTGGTGTTCTTCATTGTACTTGAATTGACTGACTTTGTAGATGGTGAAAGTGTTTTGAGATGATATGGATGATTGACTGCCAAATGTGCTTTGTATTCTCTTTGTTGTGCTGAGTTACTTGAGGACAAGCAATTATTTTAAGTTGAGGGTATTGATATGTGAGATAATGCTAACACATTTGAGGCTTTTAACTAAGAATAATTGTGAAGTCTTAAGAAAATTTTGTCATTTTTGATTGCTTTATGTTTGATTTTGCAGTGGAAGCTAAGATGCTAGAGAACCAACAAGAATGGAAGCAAATAAGCTGAAATCTGAAGTAAATAAAGGCAAAGTGTGGATGACTACATTTTTGATAAGTCGTCAGCCTTGTGATAAGCTATCAACTTCATCATTAGCAGTAGACAGAGAATTGGCCTAAGTTGAAAGCTGTGACGACATTTTGTAATAGGACGTCAAGGAGCTGATAAGTCGTCAAGATTGCCGTCAGTCTAAGGCAGAACATGAGAGCTGAGGAAAAGACTTGACAAAATTTGTAATAGGTCATCAAGGAGCTGATAGGTCATCACCATTTATCATCAGAATTAGGCAGCGAGTACCAAAAGCATTAAGAAAGCTGACGACATTTGTGATAAGTCGTCAGCCTCCTGATAGGCTATCACAAATGGCGTCACCTAATCCGAGGAATTTCTGAATTGTATTATTTTGTTTCCATAATTAGGGTGAAATATTTAAAGCCTTGTTTAGGGTTTTCTTAAAAGTTCCAAACCTTGAGTTCTGAGACACGATACTTTGATATTTTTCTCCCTTTTCTTTTGGCTTGAGAAAACAATTAATTTAAAGAGACTATCATCACTATTTTGGGATTTTATTTGGTGATTTAATCAGAGAATCTCTAGTTTCTATTCATCTTTTGGTAAGTTCATCTTTCAAAGCATGAATTAATCTAGTTGCTTCGATTATTATGTCATAAGCAGATAAATTCCTTTAACCTAAATTATGGGACCTAGGGGTAGGTCTTGATAAGGTGTTTAGTGTTCAAGATTCGAATAATGGTAGGACTCCTTGATAATTTTGATGTTTTAATTATTGTCTGTTAGTTGAAAATGCTAGATAACACCTTCTTTGATTTGATTGACAAGGAAATAAAATATAGTGGGAAGTGAATTATCAACAGGGACTTGGAAACACTAAACTTTCGTTTAATAATCAGCGATGTAACAAGGTTGGTTAAGCTGAGGTAAAATTTGGGCAGTGAATATAAATTCCCTAAGTCTGAGAGGATTAGGTAATTAAATGATTAAGTAGGTTAAGAGACATTTAAGCGTAACTTCGCTAAAGATAACTTTTTTTCCTACCTACCGTGAGAATCTTGAACCACTAGTAGCATTTGTCTAGTACCAAAACCCCTAGTGAACATAATTTTGGTTTTTCATAAACTCTTGATTACAAATATTTAAACTAAAGTGAGATTCCTTTGGACTTTTTGAAATCTCAGATTACCTTGAGGGTTTTTTGAGATATCTTAGATTCCTTTTTGAAGCCTTTAGATGAGATTTCTTCGGACTTGCTTGAAATCTAGCACACATCCTAGCGGTGCACACAATGTCAGGTCTTTTAGCTTTTATATGGAGCAATGAACCAATGATTCCTTTGTACATAGTTTCATTAACAAAGGGACCAGGTTTATCTAAGTACAGTTTGGAGGAAGTTCCAATAGGGGTATTAATAGGCTTTGGATCCTCCATATGGAACCTCTTAAATAGCTCATGCATATATTTCTATTGACATACAGTTGTCCCAGTTGCACCTTGCTTAATTTGAAGCCTAAGAAAGAAATTGAGTTGTCCTATCATACTCATCTCAAACTCACTGCTCATTAGCCTGTCAAACTCATTACACAGGGAACTAGTTGTAGCTCCAAATATGATGTCATCTACATAGACTTGAACTGTGAGCAAGTTTCTTCCTCCGGTCTTTAAGAATAAGATGTTACCAGTCTTTCCACTTTTGAGCCTATCCTTCTGCAAGAACTTGGAAAGCCTCTCATACCAACTCCAGAAGCTTGCTTCAATCCATATAAAGCTTTCTCTAATTTGAACACATGATTGGGAAAATCAACATTTTCAAAGCCTGAAGGCTACTTCACATACACCTCTTCCTTGAGGAGACCATTTAAAGAGTCACTCTTTACATCTATCTAAAATAGTTTGAACTCCATATATGAGGAAAATACAATGAAGATTTTGATTGCCTCCATTCTAGCTACTGTAACAAATGTTTCTTCATAATCTATCCCTTTTTCCTGGTTATAGCCTTGCACCACAAGACTAGATTTGCTCCTGATAGTATTGTTATACTCATTAGCCTTGTTTTTGTACACCCACCTGGCCCCTATAATAATTCTGTCTGAGGATCGAGGGACCAGGTGCCACACTTTGCTTTTTTTCAAATTGGTGAAGCTCTTCTTGCATTGCATTGATCCAAGATGCATCTTTCAATGCTTTCTTAACATTCTTGGGCTTAATTTAAGACAAGAATGCAGATAAAGCACAAAGATTCTTTGCTCTATTTCTAGTTTTCATACATGAGACCAGAGGAGACAATAGATTGTAAAGAGGATGTGAGGACTGATGCTTCCAACTAGATCTGTGGGAAGTGGTATGACTCTCACCGGGAATAGTTCCTATGAGATGTTACTCTTAGGAAACTGATCATTTTCTTTGCTGAATTGGGGATCATGTTTTACAGGGGAAGCTTGAGGGAGCAGTATTTTGATGACTTATTAAATTTTCATCTTTAGGTCGTGAACCTAGTCCTTTGAGTTAGCATCATTATCACTTTTATTTTTCTCTTCAGGAACCTTTATTGGGTTCCTTGAATTATTATCAGGGGTGTTGCCTTTAGTGATATTACTAGCTTCATCAAATACAATATGAACACTTTCTTCCACACTTTGTGTTCTCTTGTTGTAGATCCTGTAAGATTTGCTGATGGAGGACTATCCAACAAACACTCCTTTATCACTCTTTGGATCAAACATCCCAAGATCATCCTTTCCATTATTAAGCACAACGCACTTGTAACCAAAAGGCTTGAAGTAACTCATCTTGGGTTTTCTTTTGGCCATAAGCTCATAAAGAGTCTTGTTCAGAGTAGGCTGGACGATACCTATTGATCACATGACATGCATTGTTAATAGCTTCAACCCAAAAGTTGTGAGCAATCCCTCCATCTATCGGCATGGTCCTTCAAATATCCACTAGTATCTTATTTTTTCTTTCCATAATACCATTTTACTAGAGTGTATTAGGTGCTGAAAAATTGTGAATTATACCCAGCTCATTGCAAAATTGGGTGAACTTGGCATTTTCAAAGTCTGATCCATGATCTAATATGATTCCAACTATCTTCTCATCATACATCACTTACACTTGTCTAGCAAAAAACTCAAACATAAGAAATATTTCTTCCTTGGATCTTAAAAAGAAGGTCCAGGTGAATCTAGAATAGTCATCAATAATAACAAAGATATACTTCTTTTCTCCCCTGCTAGAAATCTTTGCAGGTCCACATATTCCCATATAAAGGAGTTGCAGAGGCCTGGATGTGCTTACTTTTTTCTTTGGCTTAAAAGAGAATTTGATTTGCTTTTCTTTCACACAAGCATTACACACCTTAGAGCTGGCAAACTTCACTTTTGGAAAACCTCAAACCAGGTCCCTTTTCACTAATTTGTACAGAATTGAGCAACTAACATGACCCAACCTTCTATGCCATAGTTTAGCAGCATCTTCTTGCACACTTAGGCATATTATGTTCTTTGACTTGCAGGACCCCAGATTAGCAATATACATATTCATATTCCTCCAGGCAGTCAACACTGCTTTTCCATCTTTAAGACAAGTAACAGTACACTTATTCGACATGAACCTAATTTTATTTCCTTTATCACTGATTTGAGCCATAGCCAGCAAACTAAACTTGAGACCATCCATAAAATAAAGATCATCAATTGCATGGCTTAAACTATTCCCAATCTTTCCAAACCCAATAATGTACCCTTTGTTACCATCAATAAAGGAGACACTGCCTCCTTTATGGGTCTTAAGAGAGAGAAATTTTTTAATTCTTCCAGTCATGTGCTTCAAGTAGTCACTATCCATGATCCAGTAGTGACTATTTCCTTTAGATTTTCCCAACAAAGAAATTAGTGATTAGTTTTGGAAATCCATTTTAGCTTGAGCTGCTAGAATGGTAACAGAAGAAAGATCAGATTTTTCTTTGTCCAGCTAGGTAAATTTCCTCTTTTTCCTTTTGTGGAAGAGAGTTATTTTACTTTCCTTATGATAAAAATTCTAGAAGGGCATAAATCCCTTATATGCCTATTTTTTCCATAATGAATACATCATAGATTATCCTTAACTGAGACATATTTGGTAAAACGATTGTAAGCAGGATAAACACTGTGAAAACCTATCCCTGTTCTACTGCTTGATCCTTGACTGTAAGGGTTGTCAATACTTGAGAGGAGGTGGTCCATTTTAGAGAATTCTCAAGATCGTCCTTGACCCAAACCAGTTCCCTCTCAAGTTTAACACTCCTCTCAATTGAGGCAGTCAGATCTACATTAGCCTTACTCAATTTCTCTTCTAGCTCAAGTTGAATTTGACTTTTTTTACTTTTACCTTTTGAATTAACCTTATACACTTCACTAAAATTTCCATTTAAGGAATCATTTTCAAGGGATAGTGACTTGCTAGTTGCCTGGAGTTCAACTACTTGCTCACTTAATTCAACCACATCTTCTCTACATTTATCAAAGTCTTTCTTCAGACATTCCCTATCTTTAGTAATATTATTTACAGTATATATGAGTACTGTAGAAAGAGACTTTAACTCTTTAAGAGAATAATTTTTGAGGTTTTCTTTGATATCCAAGAGGGTTACCTTGTCATCTTCATCATCATCTGAGTTTGTCATCAAGGCAAAGAGAGAGTCATAGACTTGGACATCATTCTCTACCACCATTATAGAGACATCTTATTGCTACTCTAATTTATTAAAATCATTGGAGAAATCACCCAGAGTAGCTATGACTTGCATTGCAACCCTATTAGCTTCATCTTTTCATCTATACTTTGCCAAGGACCCCGTTGTGCCTCTTTATTTTTCATCACCTTACTTAACATACTCATTGTATTCTAACTTATACAGAGGGTAGTCTTTGATGTAATGACCAAGTTTTCCATATTTATGATAATTATAATTTGCCCTACCTTTTTTTATGTGTCTGTTGGATTCTTTTTTTCTAGGTAGATAGTGACGTCTAAGCTACACCTCTTCTTAGAAGGTGATACAGTTGCTGCCAAATGTAGTAACCCAACAAAGGTTGGGGTCTAATCCCATGGGAACATGTGGAATCATGGCTCTCAGCTATTGTAATCATCGGGCATAATTAGAAAAGTAAATGGGGGGTTTTGAGTATCAATATCGAACAGGTGACACGTATCAACTTTGGTTGTAATCAGTCGTAGGTGAACACTAGGATTGTGTTCCCTTTGTCTTCTCAACTCCATAGGATTTTTGTTCTTTGTTGAACCAATGCAATACCTTGCATGCAGAATCTATAAGTTATGTACCATCTATAGTTTTTTGGACAAGCAGGCAGATTTCACCCTTTACCTTTCGAGTCTTGGGATGTCGCTTTACTAACCTTATCTTGATCCCAGTTAACTATTACTTTTTGAGTCTCTAGCTATTATATGAAATCTAACCATCTTACTTAGATAACACCTAGTAGCATGGATCGATAGTTAAATTCCAAATTACTATTGTCATTATCTTTTCCTAGTCACTACTTCTCTTTCAGAGTAAGTAGCAATAATCTAGGTAGGATCCTAACTTTTGAAACCACTAGAATAACTATTAAAGTGAAGATAATACGATGCATGCATATGTATCAGTTTAGAAAAACAATAGCACTTCCCTTACTTTGTCAATCCGCTAGGGTTTCTACAACCCTAGCAATAGGTTTTTAGTCGTTCATGCTTGTGAAGTAATCAACAACATTCATGATCGAAAGCATAGATGAAATCTCAATAATAAGAATTAAAAAACCCATAATTGTAACAGAATTAATCAACTGAAGTTAATACAAGAAAATTCCAAGATCAAAATCAAATCTTTGAATCAAAATAAATTTGAGAGTATAAAAAATGTATAACTTCCACTAAAAACACATAAAGGATATTTATAGTACGTGAGAAAACCCTAAAATCAAAGACCAAATGAAATAGGATAAAAAAGAGTTGGTGGCCACTTATGGTCCCTACTTACGCCCTGTCCTTGGGCTCAGGTAGTACTTACGACCAGCAGAGAGGGCACTAGTGGCTACCGCAAGTGCCAGACCAAAATTTTCTGCAAGTTAGCTCTCGGGTTTTTGGACTTATGGCACTTGCGTTGCCCACATGCGTTCCACATGTACCACTTACAGTTTGCATGTTAGCTTAGCAAGTGTCGGGAGTCATCTTTTTAGCTTTTCTTCAATTACCGCACATGTTTTGATCACGAACAATCCAAAAAGTACCCCGAACATCCATAATTGCTCCAATAACTAGCCAAAAACACCTTTTTCATCTTTTTCATGAACTTAGCCTCCAAAACATGGTTTACTGTAAATCATACCTAACACGCATCATATCTAACAAAAAACCTCAGAAACTTACATATTTTCGTAGTTTTAAGCATGAAAGTGCTATATTTCTATAGTACATCAACACCCTCAACTTAGAATATTTTCATGTCCTCAAGCAAAAAAATATAACAAAATAAAAACAACCCTTAACTAGGAGAATCTAAGCTATTCAAGGCAGTCAATCAACATTTTAAGCTCAAAACACAACACCTACTCCAATCTTACTTTTCAAAACCAACTATGGATGATCATGAAGCACAACCATATGACATAATGGAATCAAGGTATAACATTACATTTACAATAGACAACCATGCATATGTACAAGTTACACTATCCAAAACAATCAAATAACTAGTAATATGACTCATGTGCCCTCACAACAAAGAAGTCCCATCTCACTCATATGAAATAATGCATGTTAATGTAGGGACAGTCAAGATACACTTGCACTCAGAAGAGAAGTTTCAATCAATATGCATCAACTACCATAGGCTTGCCCTTATTTTCTTTACCTTATGTAATGCCCCATAAAAATTTCCTCGCTTAAATTCATCCTTAGAGTGTTAAGGGATAGCTTCCAAAATAAATACTATTTATTTGGTGTGGAATTCCTTAGATTTGGACTTTCCATTATGTAGGAAATTGAATTAGCTTTCCAGTGATATAAGATTTGCCTAAATCCGAGAACTGAGTAAGAAGTTATGACTATTTTAAGTTCTAATCGTAAAACACCATGATTTGGGACCTTAGCGCGTCGCAGAGAAGCATAAAATTACAATTGTCAATTTCCAGTGAGACTCTGTAATTTTAGGGTATCGTGAAGAGGCTCAATTTCCCATTTGGCAATATTCAGTGAGACCTCGCGATACCGGCGCGTCACATTTGTGGTCAAAATGATAAACTAAAGGTCTCCGCAATTGTAGTCGGCTCTACTCCAACTAGTAGTATTTAAGTCGGAAATTGCTTTCACATCTAATATGACATCTGTACCAACATACATCTTCGGACACCATAAGGTAAGTAGCTACTCCAGTCGATCTAACTCTAGAGGATCCGGTAAAATAGCAGTAGCCACAGACACCATTCTCAATCAACAAGGTCAAACTGGTTTATGTATTTATGTAGCTAGGGCAAAAGCGTCTTCTGTGGCCTAGGTAGTAACGACTTTACAGGAAAGGGGAGCGATGGAATACATTACTGTGGTAGCCGAAACGATGGATTCCCCTGCTAGCGCATCGCGGTTGAATCCCAGTACCTGCTCGTCCATTTTCAATGAGCCACCACGATAGTGGCGCATCACGATGGCCACCCAAATTGGGAAAATGTACATTTTCCGGTTTCGTATAAACGTTGAAAGGGGATATTTTGGTAAATATCCAACCCCCAATCCGTCCAAAAATAAAAGATTAATCATATTTCAAGAACTTTATGCTCTTTATTCACCATTCTTTTCAAAAATATAACCTTAGAAATCCAAAGCTCCTTTTCCAAGAAACCCAAATTCCTCCATTAATTTTCCAAGAAAATTCAAGACTAAGGATTCCCAATATATGAACTCTAAGAATTCATCTCTAAAGCATCAATAGGAATCCAAGATTTGAGTTTCTCATCAAATATCATCAATTTAAGGTATGTGGGGTTTGAACTAGGATAATTCCTTCATCCTTGTGCCCAAAACTTTACTTTAATTACAAATTTACTACAATTTATGAGATTTCCCATGAAATTTAAGTTAGGATTTATACCCATTATCATTATTTGCAAGATTATGAAATTTTCCATGATTTAGAAGTTGAATTACATGATTATATTTATATTTCTATGCATTGTCAGAAATTTTTCAGATTTTATGGTGAATTATAAGTGTTTACATTATAAAGCATGAATTTTTAGATGTTTTAATGTGAGATTAATGCATAGGTCATTAAGCCCCAATTTAAGATTATTATTTCAAGATTATTTGTGCTATGAGCACTCTCAGATAAGATTACTCACAGATTTTGACAAGGATTTGACCTTATGGTCCTAAGATAAGATAAGAATCCACATTGTTCAGATAACTTGAGATTTAAAGAAAGGAAAGCATAATTGGGTTTCTTGTAAACTTTTGTGCTATTTTTGAAGTGAATTTCTTAAGATTTTGAGCATAAGAATGGGAGTAGTATTTAGCACTGAGATGGGTAGGTTACTAAGGTTTCAGACCCCATAACTACGTGCCAACGTAGGATTCAGATTTATTCCCACTTCTACGTGGATTACTCAGATTGTGATCACTAAGATAGAAGTTCAATTTTGATGGAAAAGGTAGAACAACCCTACTTAATCGGGGCCAAATGTGGGACTCCATGGATGCTCACATGGTGTATGTCGGTTAGAAGAACCTCCAAAAAGATGTCCCCTACTCTTCAGTAGTTTATTGATTTAAATCTTTAAGAGAAAACATATGTTTTAAAGTTATGGTTTTAAGATTCTTAAGCTTTAAGATAAGTATTTTACAGATTTCAGAACTAAGTGTAATGGCTCACTAGATTTACGTTGTATGTTTTATCACTTATAATTTATGATCTTCAGATTTCAGATTTCTCAAGCCTGTGTGAGTCATTTACATTTAGCATGCATGATTTTATAAACTGTAATGATATTGTTTACTTATTGCATGCACCTCCATATATTCAGTACATCCTCCAAGTAGTGATCCACATATATATCTATGTGCTACATTATCTCATAATATAGGTTTAGGTGCTCAGTCTCAGTAGTGTAAGTGTTTTCCGAGCATCTTATTTACATCCCTACAGTTGGTGAGTCCTCATAGTTTAGGGACTTAGTTATTCATACTCTTAGTTTATTGGTAGATGTTCCTTTATTCATTTCAGACAGTTTGAGTCAGCTGGGGGCCTGTCCCAGTGACTCTCTATATTTAGATAGTAGAGGCTTGTCGGATTACTAGATTCAGTTTTAGACATTTGTTTCAAAATTCAGATTTTTAGTATTGTTTTACCAAGACTTCTAGCATGTTTCAGATAAGATTTTTCGCATTATTATGATTTCATTTTCATATTTCTCATATGTTGAGATCCAGACTTAGTATAAAGCAGCCAAGGTTAGCTCAGTACTACTTGTAGTTCAGAGCACCGTGTGGCATCCTATAAATAAGATTTTGGGGTGTTACAAACTTAGTATCAGAGCCTAAGACTTAGGATGTCCTAGGGAGTCAGACAAGCTGCGTTACATAGAGTCTTGATCATCAGTGTAAAGCATGCCGCATCTATGGTCAAGAGGCTATGGAGCATTTTAGGAAATTATCTTTTCTTTCATGATCTATCGTGCATTTAGTGTCTCTATTTTCTTCTAACTCATGCTTTCATATGATAGAAATGCCTCCTTATTGAGCTAACGCTCGCAGAAATAATAATCATCCACCTCAACCTACAGATGATAATCAGCCACCTCAGCCTGTAGACCCTTTGAATGAGAATGTGTTACATGCAGAGTTTTAGGCTGCCTTTCAGGTACTAGCCCAAGCTGTGATAGATAATGTTCAAGGCAACCGTCAGGACACACTCTCACCTCAGTAATATATGGACTTATCCACGACCAGGATATGACATTTTATGAGAATGAACATGTTAGAATTCTTTGGGTCGAAAGCAGATGAGGACCCACAACTTTATCTAGATGAGGTAAAGAAGATCACCCAAATTATGCATATTTCTTAAGAGGAGAGTGTAGAATTGGCATCCTATAGGCTAAAGGATATTGTATATGATTGGGTGATGATGTGGAAGAAATGTAGAGGAGAGAATGCAACTCCCATGACTTGGAAGATATTTCAGAATGTGTTCTTAGACAAATTCTTTCCACCTGAGATGAGGAAGCTAAAATAGAAGAGTTCATGAACCTAAAGAAAAATGATAGTGAAGGAGTTTTTCCTCAAGTTTAACCAGTTGTCTAAGTATACCCCTGAACAGATGGCTGAGCTTAGGTCAAGCATGAGTAAGTTTGTGACCAGTGTGTCTGGGTTAGTAGTTAAGGAGTGTAGGACTGCTATGCTTATTGGAGATATAGATCTTCCTATATTGATGATGCACACTCCGCTGATTGAGGTAGAAAAGAAGAAGGAAAGAGAGAGAGCAAATTAGAGGGCTAGAATAGGGCAATTTGATTATGGTCATAATAGGTTTGGAGGAGAAAATCATTTGCAGTTTTAGAATCATTCATCTATGCCTACACCTTCTTTAGCCAGTGCTTCTGCACCCAGAAATAGGTAAAAATAGTAGGGTAAGTCTTCTATGTCCAGATCTTTGAATAGTGTGAGTAGGAAGCCTAATCATCCCTTATGTGCTAAGTGTGGTAAGAATCATAGAGGTGAATGTATATGGGGCCAGAAGGGTTGTTATGGTTATGGCCAGTAGGGTCACAAAATCAAAGAGTGTCCATATGCTAGACGAGGTAATATAGATGTTCGTCGTCAGACTCAGGCTAATAGTGCACCAGCTCCTCTAGGTCGCCCAGCTTCTCCTCAAGGTGCATCATCTAGTACCGGTGGCGTTCAGCACCAGAATCAGTTTTATGCCTTACCATCCTATCAAGAGCAGAAGGATTTACCCGATGTTGTGACTGGTATGCTTCGTGTCTTTCATTTTGATGTTTATATGTTCTTAGACCCTGGGTCGAGTTTCTTTTATGTGACCCCATTAGTTTCTGTGAATTTTAAGATAAATTCTGAAAAGATCCCCGATTCTTTCTTGGTTTCTATGCCAGTAGGAGAGTCAATTTTTGCTAAGCAAATTTATAAAAAGTGTCCTCTCACTATTCTTCATAAGTTCATGTTAGCAGACCTGATAGAGTTAGACATGATTGATTTTTTCCTTGGTATGGATTGGCTCCATTCTTGTTAAGCTTCTATAGACTGTCGCACCCGTGTGGTGAAGTTTTAGTTTCCAGATGAGCCAGACTTTGAGTGGTCAAGTAATTCAGTTTCTCCCAAGAGTCATTTCATATCTTACCTTAAAGACAGAAGTTTGATATCCAAAGGTTGTATTTAACACCTAGTTCAAGTTAAGGACACTAAGTCTGAGACTCCAACAATATAGTCCGTTCGAGTGGTCAATGGGTTTCCTGATGTTTTTCTAGAAGATCTCCCAAGGGTACCTCCAGATAGAGAGATAGAATTCGGTATTGACCTTCTCCCAAATACTCAGCCTATTTCTATACCTCCTTATCGTATGGCTCCCACAGAGCTTAAGGAGTTGAAGGAGAAACTCAAAGATCTTCTAGATAAAGGTTTCATAAGTCCTAGTGTTTCTCCATGGGGCGCTCCCATCCTATTCGTGCAAAAGAAAGATGGTTCTTTGGTTATATACATCGACTATCATCAGATAAATAAAGTTCAATCTAGAACAAGTATCCTCTTCCTAGAATTGATGACTTATTTGGTCAAATCCAAGGTGCAAATTGTTTCTCAAAGATATACCTTAGATCTGGCTATCATCAGCTTAAGATAAGGGAATGTGATATTCCAAAGACAACCTTTAGAACCCGTTATGGTCATTTTGAGTTTCTAGTTATGTCTTCTGGGCTAACCAATGCCCCAGCAGCTTTCATGGACCTCATAAATCGAGTGTTCAAATCGTATCTAGACATGTTTGTCATAGTATTCATAGATGACATCCTTGTGTACTCCCATAGTGAGGATGAACATATAGATCATCTCAAAGTTGTCTTGCAAACTCTTAGAGACCATCAATTGTTTGCCAAATTCAGCAAGTGTGAATTTTGGTTAAGATCAGTAACCTTTCTTGGTTATATTATCTTCGCTGATGGCATTAGAGTCGATCCCCAAAAGATAGATGCTGCAAGGAATTGGCCTAGACCTATCTCTCTGTCAAACATTAGGAGTTTCTTGGGTCTAGCTGGTTATTACCGCTACTTCGTTGAAGGTTTCTTTTGTATTGCATCTTCTATGTATAGATTGACCAAAAATAAAGTTAAGTTCCTGTGGTCAGATTCCTGTGAGAAGAGTTTTCAGGAGTTGAAGACTTGACTCATTTCAGCCCCAGTTCTAGCATTACCTGATGGTACAAATGACTTTGTTGATTATTATGATGCCTGTAGAGTTGGTTTGGGTTATGTGTTGATGTAGAGTGGTAAGTTCATATCCTATGCCTCTAGACAGTTGAAGCCTCGTGAAAAGAATTACCCAATTCATGATCTTGAATTAGCTGTTGTGGTGTTTGCTTTGAAAATTTGGAGGCATTATCCGTATGGTGTGCATGTTGATGTGTTCATAGATCACAAAATCTTGCAATATGTGTTTGATCAGAGGGAGTTGAATCTCTATCAGAGAAGGTGGTAGGAGTTGTTGAAGGATTATGACATGAGTGTGTTGTATTATTCGGGAAAGGCCAATATAGTAGAAGATACTCTTAGTAGGTTGTCTATGGGCAGTGTTACTCATGTGGAGAATGATAAGAAAGAGTTAGCTCAAGAAGTTCATCATTTGGCTAGATTGGGTGTTAGGTTTGTTGATTTAGCTGAAGGGAATGTTTGGGTTCAGAGTAGTTTTGAATCTTCTCTAGTTTCGGAAGTGAAGGAGAAGTAAGATAAGGATATCAACACAAACTCTAACTTCCTCCAAATTTCCCATGTAGTGCTTCACTCGCTTCCCATTTACCTTTAATGGGATATCACCATCACACTTTATTTCTGTAGCACCATGTGGGAATACCTTAACCACAATGAATGGTTCAGTCCACCTAGATTTTAGCTTGCCAGGAAACAAGTAGAGTCTTGAATTGTACAACAAGACTAAATCACCAGGTACAAATACTTTTTTCTTGATCTTCCTATCATGATACAGTTTTATTCTTTCTTTGTATATAGCGGAGCTCTCTAAGCACGGAGTTAGAATTTATCCAACTCATTTACCTTGCTCAACCTCAAGTTTGCTGCATCACGACACTCAAAATTTAGCCTTCTTAACACCCATAGTGCCATAAGCTCAAGCTCAACTTGTAAATGGTATGCTTTGGCATATACAAGCTGATATACAGAGGAACCTATAGGGATCTTATAGGTTGTTCGATAAGCCCACAATGCATTCAGTCCTGTTGGTATTCACAGTGTTCGCCAATATCGACTTTATCTCTCTATTGGAGACTTCCACTAATCGAATAGTCTGAGGATGTTAATGTGTCATCACCTTATGCCTTATACCATATCTATCAAGCAAAACTTTGAACAAGAGGTTGCAGAAGTGAGACCCACCATCGCTAATAATTACACGTGGAGTGCCAAATTGAGAGAGGATATTTTTCTTCAAAAAGGCAGTGACCCTTCTACCTTTATTATCTGGAAGCGCAACTACCTCCACCCATTTCGACATATAGTCAACCGCTACTAGAATCTATCTCATAGAAGCTCATAAATGGGCCTATGAAATCGATCCCCACACATTAAATAACTCCAACTCTAGAACAGGTGTCATGGGGAGTTCATGAAGCTGTGAAATATTGTCTTGACGCTGACATTGGTCATAGGCTTTCGCAAAATCATGAGAGTCCTTATAAATTGAAGGCTTGTAAAACCCACACTACAAAGTTTTATGGGCGGTGCGTGTGCCACTATGATAACCCCCAACTGGTGATGAATGATAGGCTTCCAGAGTGCTCATCATCTCCACCTCTAGAATATAACTTTGAATCACACCATCAGCATAAATCCTAAACAAATACTACTCATCCCAAAAGAACTTCCTTACCTCATGCATAAATCTCCTTCGTTGCTGGAAGAAAAGATCTTCTGGGACCACATCACTTGCCAAAAAGTTAGGAAAATTAACAAAATAGGGTATTAGGTCTACATATGCTGCTAAAACCTGCTCATACGGGAATGTATCATCTATCTCAATATTATCCCCTAGTCTCTGCATTACCTTATCCGCAAGCCTGAATAAGTGATCTACAACCTAATTTTCTGTCCTCTTTCGATCTTTTACTTTAAAATCAAACTCCTACAATAAGAGAACCTAATAAATCAATCTTGGTTTGGCATCTTTTTGCCATCAGGTATCTCAAGGTTGCATGGTCAGTGTGAACTATGACCTTGTTCCAATCAAATAAGACCAAAATTTCTTAAAAACAAATACAACCGCAAGGAGCTCCTATTCTGTAACTGTATAATTTTTTTGTGCTTTGCTATCATAGTAGATGGGATGCAGTATCTTTTCTCTTCTTTGACCTAGAACAACTTTCGAGGCCACTCCACTCGCATAACACATTACCTCAAAAGGTGTAGACTAGTCGAGTGACATAATGATGGGTGATAATTCTCAACCTGCTTCTATGTTTAAGGGGTAAGGCGGTCATTGTCATTATTCCAACTCGTATTAGGGTCGAATTCACAGGGAGTGAAATATAAATTTCAAGTCTTATGTGTGCTCTAATTACTAAAAAGATACCCGAAATGCAAGGAAATATAACATATAATAAAAGTGAGGGGATTTAGTTTGTATTAATTCTTGAGTTATAACAAGCTACAATGATAGTTTCGGTTTTAAAATCAAGTTTGGGGAGAATCTTGAGATTATGTCTTCCCAAAGGTATTAAGTGTGTAGGTTAGAGATGGTTCATCGTGATATCTAGTTGTTGAGTGAAAGATAGGCTAGTTAGAAAGTCTTTGCAGCTAGTTTTTCAACTAAACATGAAAGATTTCACCTATTGGCTCTTTCGAGCACCTAACAAGTGTGCCATTCATAGTCACCCAATACCCCAATTGGGCATTCCTATTTCTAGAAAGATACCCATGACATGACTTACACTCCATTTACACTTATTTCTAAGATTGCAAAAGGTAGTAAACCACATACTTAATTGTCCACCATTGCCTTGTCCCACTATAGCCCTTTTTCAAGGATGCTATGGGTTTCCATGGGTTCACCTTCATCCGTCTTTCAAGGATGATGTAGGTTTTCTAGATCTTGGGGTTTTAACCCATCAAACCCATTTGGATATATGGGATTTTTACCCATAAAATTCCAATTATTAAACTCAAGCAATGGTGAAATCCATACTCAACAACTAGAAATCATATGAACACATCAACAACCACGCACAAATACACTTTAGTTCAACATAATCCTAAGACTAAAATACTTAGCTACCCATGAAGAAAGTAGAGAAAGATATACCATAAGGATTATCAAAGCATCTATTCTTTAAGAAACACTAAGAATTCAAGTCTCCAAAATTAGTTACTATCTTTCCCAATTAGGGTTCTTGTTTCAAATTCAAAAATATTTATGAGGTAAGAAATACCCAAAGAAGAAAAGGTTTTTTCCTATATAAGGTTTAGGATTCGGCCAAGTGAAATTGACAAACTACCCTGGGCAACATTCCTGCTTAGCCGCAATGGCATGACGTTGTCCGCGACTGCGGCCAATGCGACCGCGGTATGGTTTCATGATCTCATTCTATTGACCATCTTGACTGACTGTGACCATAGCCTTTGGCTCGTGATCGTGGTAACTGGGGTTGATGACTACTCCACGTCTTCAACTGCACTTCTTTACTTCACTTGATCTCTTTTAGCTTCAATCCACATCTTTTCATCTCACCAACTCTATGCCTGTAAAATATGGATATTAGTGCATTAAATTACAATTATGTCTCATTTATTTATACAAAATTTGGTAGTATGCATGAAATTTGAGTCCAAATGAGTGGTAAAATCACTACTCATCAACACCCCCAACTTAAAACCTTGTTTGTCCTCAAGTAGCACCACCCCTTATCATGATACAATTTCACATGTATGCCCACATTCTATTACCCAATGATCATGATGACTTTAACTTGATTATTACCACAAAAATTTCTTCACACATGAGCAAAATGATTTTGACTACACCCTTCAACATAAAATGGAATATTGAAGGACGCAATAGACTTTAAGGAGAAACCATGTAACAACTACTAATACTCTAGAAATGACTCACTTCTTGACCTCAACCACATTATACTTCCTTTTGTCTCATTGTTCTAAGGGTGACAAATTCACCCACCTCAACTTGATCACATACCTCCTCACAAGAAAGAAGATTTTACACACCTAGCTATCAATCATGAAACAAGGAATTTAAGTGCATGCACTCGCTCTCTCAAGAACTCTCAATGCTAATAAGTACCATTCCATAGGCTTGCCCCTATTTTCAATCGCCACTACAATGATCACATTTGGTTGGGAATCACGAAGGACTTTTTGAGCTTGTAATGTAGGGTTAGGGTAGGGTAGGATATTAATTTCAAAAAACAAGGTTAAAACCCTCCTTGAACTTATAAAACACAATCTTTTCAATTTTGATATTGGGCCACTTCTTTTCTTTCACTATTGTGCCTACATTGCCTTTCTTGGTTTTCCAACTTTCTTTCCACTTCTTTTTTTTTGTTGTTGTGCATAATTCATGCATTTCCTTCCTTTGTTGGATCTTTTCTTTCTTCTCATCATTTTGCTTTACATGATTAAGGATGTCAGCATTTTCTTATAACTTTGTGGCCCAACGATACCTCTTTAAACTTTCACCACCTATAACTTAGGATTTCAAATTTCATTCTTAATTTTAAGGAGGATAGGATCAAGAGAGGGACAATAGAAGGGTCATGACTTGCAATGTGTTTCCCAAAGAAAAGTCCAAAGGCTCAAAGTGGATGACTAAGGATTATATCTATGTATTGGTAGGATTTTTAGGCTATAGTGGGCTTCCAATGTCATAAGAATGGCCTAGGATCATTTTACCAACCAAATACAATCAAAATCTAACCTTGGAAGACTAATGGGGAAAGTTCTAAATGGTACAAGTTCACATGAGATATAGACAAATAAGCTCCTACACATGAGATGTAATTCTTGTCGAGGGGGTTCAATTATTCCTCCCGCTTGAGACAAATAATTTTCCAAAGTCAATTTTTGGAGTCATAAAAAGAGAAAAAGTTTTTTTACAAAGTTTCTCAGATCCACGCCCTTGAATTTTGCAAAAATATTGGATGGGGTGGGGGGTGGGGTATTTGTTTTGTATTCTCACCATGCATAATTTATTAATCATGGCAACAACCTAAGCTCTTGTCTTACATTAAGGCTTTCATACGGGCTACCCACCCATATGGCTACTTAGAATTCGTGAATGGGTATGAATGCGATCCCAAATCAACAATGCTACAGGTACTCAGACTTCTCTCGTACTTGTGACCTTGATGCCACGGGTACTCGGACTTCCCCTACATCTTTGACTAAAACCCAATCATGATACTTTCCCCTTAAGAATATCATCACTCAGTCTATTATAGGGAAAAACTCATCAAGTGACCAAAATTAAATAAAAAAACAATCTAGGAACAAAGTAACTAATCCATCCAAATGTAGGCACCATCCGAGTGCCTGAATATTACAACCCAAATAAAAATAAGGATCATCTAAAAGATAAGAAAAATATGTAGAAATATCAATAATATAGGTCCAAATCAAATGAATACGGCGACAGGCAACCCCAACTTAAAAGGTAGTAGTGTCCCCACTACATAAATAATCAAGGATAAAAGAGATAAGAGTGCTCCCTGAAACTGCATCAAGGGCTGCTTTTACTCTCATATTTTGCATCATCATCATTATCCTCAAGATCAGACCAATCGATCGAGGCATCATAATCACTCTCCACCCAGGAAGAATGAAATTCAATTTTGGGGTTTTAGGATCTTCCATAGGCCCTTCATCCCCTTTCACATCTTGTTAAAGAACTCATCCCTCTTTTTTTCCCTTATAAACATATTTTCATGTGCAATTCAGAGATATTGATGTGATTTTACCAAAAATGAGTAGGCTTTCTCAAGCCTAGTAATGGTAGCTTCCTGTTTTCTTTAGTCCTCTCTGTACTTCTCATAATCGGACTATGATACATATGAATGACGAGTAGTAGAGGGCTCTCCCGATCCCTAGGAAAACCAGACACAAGCTCCTGACGGCAATAATATAAACTCAAATATCCTCAAGAGGACTGGTGGTGAATGGCCTATGAAACACAGGCTCAATACATGTCGACTTCCCCAAGTCGATCGTTTTCTTCTTGCCTTTGCTAGGTGCACCCTCCCTTTGAATCCTCAAGGGGTAGATGGGGGTATAGGGCACACCCAAGTATCTCCAACATACTTCTCAACCCCTGCCCTTTTACAAAGATTAGTAATCAATGAGGCAAATAAGAGATGTGTACCACCTTGGTCCTTAAAGTGGTCCATTTCATTAACCATGAGCTCACTAACATCCAAAGGAATTTTATCTAAAATGCAAAGAACCATTCGAGCACGTGGATCTAGGACTGCTGTCATGTAGGTGCAAGGGGAGACTCGAATATATATAATGTGCAACCAAATTTGAGCCTCAAAAGTAAAGTCATTCATGGAGATGTTGCTTTTTGTTTTCATCCACGAGACTTTCTTTCTGGAATGCAATCTTTCCACCAACCAACTTCCCAGCTTACACCCTTTTGCTTTGAATTCCCCCATGACTGCATGTGAGAGCCTATAAACATCATTGATTTGCGTCTCCCTAAAATACACCCTTTTCCCCTGGATTTAATAGTCATGTTGGATGGATCTAAGAAAGAAACTTTGATAATGTTGGCATAGAATTTACGCACCCATTGCTCATTTGCATTGGATGGAGCCGGAGCAAAACACCGCCACTTTGTAGCCTCAATCTTGTCATGAAATGCTGGAATTTTTTTCTGCACATTGTCCAAGCAAATTCTACTCTCTGGGAGAAGCTTTGTCCTTGAAATATCACCATAATAGCGAGTGTGGCACTCGGGTGCCATGAATCGGATACGATCATATTTGTCCATGAGATAGTCCTAAAAGTACTAGGAACACATGGCATTAATCAATGACAATTTTACACACAAAATATGCCATACTGTTCACCAAAGCTCATTGGATGGGCATTTGGTGGTGTTTGGATAAAAACTGGAAGTGCAGGATTTTTGGTATGGCAGAAAACTAGCCTCGGTTACTACGATCGCGAGCCATAACTGTATTCACATTACTGCAATTGCGGTCCACTGATCGCGACTACGATAACTAAGGTTGATTTCATACCAGATTTTCATGTTCAAAATATCCCAAATTTTTAGACCACTAGCAGGTTCTACAATATGGATTCACATTAAGACAAATGAACAAGGCTACTAGGTGCTCAATTATACCCTTCGAATACAAAGAACGTTATTGATAACATCATTCAGGCAATATATCGGTCACTTGATGTGTACACTCCATTTTCTCCATTTTATACATATTTGTGGGTACTCATGATTTCCCCACTCATGTGAACACCATATTCTAGTAGCAAAACATCACATAAGTACCAAGTATGAAAACATGGAAACATGACCTAGGCCCTTTTAAAAATTATGGAAACATCATGCATTCTTTTGCCTATTTTCAAAAATCAAAGCATGAATTTAAGGCACCTACTGGATTTGTGATGCAAGAGAGATACAAGGGTGCTGTTGGAGAGCTCATAAACTTGGCCAAAATTTGGTCCAATTAGAGAGTAAGGTTTAAAAAGGGAGTGTGAGGGAAATAGGGGATGCAACTAGTCACATAGCGGAAGCAACCATAAGGTTTAAAAAGGGAGTGTGAGGGAAATAGGGGATGCAACTAGTCACATAGCGGAAGCAACCATGATTGCAGTTAAGTGCCCATGATCGCAAGCATATGGGTGGCCGCAATTGTGACCAAGGGCCTACGATCGTGGTAACTGAGAGCATTTTTGCTCCCCGTTTTTCCCTATTCAACTCAATTCACAATTCGATAGCTTTTCCCCTATTCAGTTTTTAATACAAAAATTTTAGACTTTCCCCTTTTTAAGCTAATCCAATGCACTCTATAGTTCCACAAATGCATGATTTATTGAAATGCCAAAACCAAAATCTAAGCTACGACATCATAAAGAAAGGATACGAGCCATTCTCGTGGAATTTGTGGGTTGCCTCCCACACAACGCATTAGTTAATCTCATGGCATGACGTCCTCTCTTTTTATTCTCAAGGAAGGTCCTCAAGCCACCCTTCTTTCACCTCCTCAATCTCGATATCCACCACAGACACAACTTGAAGCTCTACGGATTGCTTCTTCATCTTACAAAACCTTGAAAGTGACTTCATCCTCTTACACCCTATACTTTATATCCCCCATTTCCAAGTCAACAATGGCCTATTCGATGGCTAAAAATGGATGACCAAAGAGATGGGTACCTCGTGGTCCATTTCACAATCCAACACCATAATATCCACTGGGAGTATAAACTTGTCCTCTTTGACTAGGACACCAATAAAATCACCAGCGGCCTTTTGATAGACCGGTCCACCATTAAGAGTCACATGGATGTTGGGGTAGGAGCATTCAAACCAAGCTTCTTGTAGATGACAAAGGGCATGAGGTTGATACTTGCACCAAGGTTATATAGAGCTTTTGTAAACACATTGTTCTAGTGGTACAAGGAATTTTAAAAGATCTGGGATTATCTTTCTTTTTTGTAATCATACTATCCATGATAGCACTACCACTATGGCTGACTTTAATGGTGTCACACTCTATAAGGTTTTTTTTCGACATCAATTTCTTTATTAGTTTAGCATATCCTGGGATCTCTTGGATTGACTTAAGCAATGGGATGTTTATCGATAGATTGGTAAGCTTGGCCATGAATTTTTTTATCTTTTCACCCTCCTCATTTCTTTACAATCATTGAGGGAATGGGGGAGGAACTTGGATTGTAGGTCTTGTTTCACTTTGTGGCTTTTCAAACCCAACCACTTCTTCATCATCTTTCTCATCATCTTCTTCTTGATTTTGAGGTAACACCTCCTTTGGCTTAGCCTTAGGCATCTTCCCACTCAAGTCTCCTTTCAAGTGCTCATCAAGTGTCTTCCTATTTCTAGTGACAATTGCTAAGACTTAAGCGTTATTCTTTTGATTAACAATTGTCTCACTGGGGAGTCTACCTCTAGGCCTAGCATTTAATTGCGTGGAGATTTTCCCAATTTGCGTCTCCAATTACTTGATGGAGGTGGAGTGGGCCACCACGGTTTGACAGAGTTGAGAGAAGTCACCTTTCAATTCACGAACCATCTTGTCCGTACCTTCCACTCTATTCAAAATTTGGGCCAAAACAACCTCGGTCTTGAACTTTTTGGGGTCAATGGAGCTTAACTCTTTGTTCTTACCTCAATCATGGGGAGGCATATAGCGGTCATAATCACTCACTCTATCCCTGTAAACCACTAAGCCATTAATACCTTCGGGCAGGGTCAAAACCAAAGCAGAAGTCAATTTATCCTTCACCTTCTCAAAACTCCCCCCATAAGCATCAGACCACAAAACCTCACCTTATTCTGAGTCATCTTAGTCAAAGTGAGGCAATTAATAAGAAGCTCTCCACTAACCTCCTATAATAACAGACTAAACCTAAAAATCTTTGACTATCGATTGGAATCATGGGTATAGGCCACTTTTTAACCACCAAAACCTTTGTGGATCTACCATGATCCGTTCACTAAAAGCAATATGACTTAGAAAAATAACAGCGTTCAACCAAAATTCACACTTTGAAAACTTAGCATACAAATGTTGTTCCTTAAGGGTCTGCAACAAAATACAGAGGTGATCAACATAATCCATCTCACTTTTTGAATATACCAGAATATTATCTATAAACATAATGATGAAAAAAATCCAAAAAACTGATGAAATACTCGATTCATCAAGTCCATAAATGCCCCTGGGCATTGGTCAACCCAAACGACATGACCATGAACTCAAATGACCATATCGAGTATGGAAGGCAGTCTTAGGGATATCCTCCTCCCTAATCTTCAACTAATGATAGCCTGAACGGAGACCAATCCTAGAGAAATACTTAGCACCCTGAAGTTGGTCAAAAAGGTCATCAATCCTAGGAAGAGGGTACTTATTCTTCAATGTTGCCTTATTTAACTGACGGTAATCTATACATATTCGAAGAGAACCATCCTTCTTACAGATGAAAAGAATGAGAGCAACTCAAGGAGAGATACTTGGGCAGATAAAACCTTTCTTAAAAAGATTTTTCAACTGCTCTTTAAGCTCTTTCAACTCAGCTGAAGCCATTTTATAAGGAGAGATAGAGATAGGATGAGTGTTCGGGAGAAGATTAACCATAAAATCAATTTCCCTATCGATAGGAACACTAGGAAGATCATCAGGGAAGAATTCAGGAAATTTATTAACCATAGGAACGGTTATAAAGAAGGACTCTCTGAGTTACAGTCGTTAACCTAGACCAAATGATAGAGACAACTCTTGGAAATCAATTTTTGGTCTCTAAGATATGATATAAACCTCCACTTAGTCATTAGGGAACTCCTTTCCCGCTCTATAATCGATTTCTTAGGAAAATTAAAAATGACCTTATGGGTCCGACAATCTAAAAAGGCATAGCATGAATGCAAAGAATCCATCCCCAAGATAATATCAAAATCAACCATGTCTAATTCAATCAAATACACCAAAGTTTCCCTACCACCAACAAATACCTCACAACTCCTATGGACTCTTCTAGAAACCATAGAGTCACCCACTGGGTTGGAAATAGAAAAGAAGTCAAAAATACACGCAGGACTAAAACCAAAATACACAGCCATAAATGAAGTCACATAAGAATGGGTAAACCCCAAATCATGTAAATAGTACAAATCATAAGAGAAGAGTTTTAACATACTAATGACGACATCAGGAGATGCCTTAGACTCCTGATGAGTAGAAAGAGCATACAAATTATTTCGGCCAGTGTCAGTACTAGAAGTGGCACCCTTTAGTGCAGGAGCCAATGACATGGCAACCAGAACATTACTTGCCCACAAAGCAACCTTACCCACAGGAAAATCCCTCCGCATTTGTCTTGGCTGGCCACAATTGAAACACTGGTCCCTTTCCTCATCATAGAAACCACGATGCAATCCACCACAAAGTCTGTAAGAAGGATGTGATAGAGCTGACTAGGAAAAACTGGCCTACTATTGGGAATCTTGTGCCTCTGAACCATCATCTCCATAAAATCAACGATCTCTGGGTGGCTTTGGATATGGTGCAATAGCCGTTAAATAAGAACTAGAGTTGCCCCACCTCTTCTTAGACCATTTTCTACCACCTTTGCCACTTTACTACTGACATCTACCCTGATCCAAATACTGAAACATCTTACTCTGCCTCTCCCCCATCTCTCCTTGCTTCTTATTTTCT
Organism: Capsicum annuum; assembly: GCF_002878395.1. Classification (NCBI taxonomy): domain Eukaryota; kingdom Viridiplantae; phylum Streptophyta; class Magnoliopsida; order Solanales; family Solanaceae; genus Capsicum; species Capsicum annuum. Next base: position 101,767,911 of record NC_061113.1, on the reverse strand, counting down.
TCTTCCAATTGTGGTATATAATCAATAATTCTAGAGATGTCTATTTACTTATTCAACAAGGTTGTCTTACTCTCCAAAATTAACTTACAGGACAACCTAGAAGCAAATTTCCTTATTCTAGCCCTCATGGTAGACACTAGCTCAGGTGCATATCATGATAATTTGTTGAACTTTAAGGTATATTCTTTCATCATCATCCTTTCTTGCTTTAAGTTCATAAAATCCTCAGCTTTTGCTTTCATTAAATCCTGAGGAAAATCGATCAAAAAAAGCACTAAAGATGTCATCCCATAAAGCAGGCTCAATATCATCACCCTTAAGCTACTCCCACTTTTCATACCATAGGTATGCTATATCCTTCAATTGATAAGCAGCGAATTCCATACCCTCTATATTAGTAGCATGAATAACCTATAATATCTTCTCTATCTCATCTATAAAACCTTGAGGACCCTCCTTAACCTTAGTTCCAGTGAAAGTTGGAGGCTCAACCTCATAAACTTTCCAACTCAAGTGGGCTCAGATGAACTCCCAGTTTTACCAGGAAAACCTATATTATATGACTGAGACATCACTAACTGGGTCAACAGATGAATGGATTGGCAAAACTTAACATTATTAATATCTCCCTGAGAACTGAGTATGAGTATCACCAGTTAGAGATAAATCAGTGGAGATAGATGGAACTCCATGGGGACAATTAGAAGTAGTGACTTTGATTGAGTTTGTACCCTATACAAGGGACGATATCCGCCCACATTATCCCCAGGTGAGATAGATGAGTTTCCATGAGCTTTAGATCATCTAGAAGGCATAATCTGAAAGGCAAATAAATAAAAGTTGGACGAATATAAGACCTTAGATTCTATAAACCAAAAATAAGACAACAAGGAAAAGAAACATTTCTAAATGTCTTGTAGCCTCTGCTTTATAAGTGTCGCACATTGTTTACCCATAAAAGAGACTCTACTTGACATGGCTTTGTGGACACCCAATTTACCCTGAACCTAGGTATTGTTTTGCGAAAATTTAACTTTAGAGTCTCCACTTAATTTATTTGAAAAAAAATTAAGAAAACCTTTGAAAGTTACTTAAATGATCCAAAATGAGAAAAAACCCATTTAAGCTTGAAGATTATGAGTAAGCGGTTCCTATTAATGTTTTAGGAAGGTTTTAAGGCACCTAAAACGTTTGCTAACTTGCGGTTATTTGACTATTTGAAAATATCTTTTGACTAACTTCAAAAACATTTGATTGTTGAAGAGTGATTGATTTTAGGAAAAACTTGGGTAAAAATAAATTTGGACGACTTAGTAGAGATTTTAACTAAGTCTAAACAAACTAATATCAAAGCATGTAAAAGGGTGAGGGGAGATAATAAAAGACTTAGGCCATTTGGCCAAAATCAATAGCCGCTAACCTAATATAATTGGGATTTTGGCTCACTTACACCCATCATAATCTAAATGTCGGGCCTTGACCTATAACTTGTCCTAATTTTTTTTCAGGCTCGTTGACCCAAAATCTGCTCCACCTGTATTAAATTTACAACTTTGGCTTCGAGGCCTAAATAAATAAATAAATAATGAAATAAATGAATAAATAAATAGATAAATAACAAAAGATGACAAAAAGAGGTAAATAAAATAAAAATGAGACTTTGAAGTCTCTTAACTGCTTCAAAGATGGATTTTAACCCATTCTTCTCCTTTTGACTCTTTGTATCCATATGCCATACGCTCGACTTTGGACTTAGTTTTGATGCAAACTTGAGGAGATGGGCTTCATTGGCCCCTAGAATGCAAAGAAAGAGGAAAGTCCACTTGGACCTCGAACGGATTTTTCATGCCAAATAAATAGGAGGATTAGAGTTTTATTTGTAATAAGAATGATTACTTTGATAAAATAAATACGAAACACAATTGATTCAAACCAAATAAAATCTTGAACAAGTTCATACTACACGTGGGATTGCACTTCCGTACTTCAAGTAATCACAATTAGGTATAATTTTCTTACTAATCCACAATACTAACTCGAAGCATTTCACGGTTTAAAAGTGCATTCCGAAAGAAGAAAAATAAAATGATAGAGGCATATAGGGAAGAAAAGAGATAAAATTGACATGGAAGTTAGTAAAACAATCACCATTTAGACTATCAAAAGCAAGACTTACAAATCAATTCATTCTTCACAGGGATATCTTCATACTTGCTCAAACTACAATGTTGAGTACTAAAGAAAAATAATGAAAGCACCTCACAAGTTCATTAAAACTTCAAATCAGAATAGTCCTCCTAGGAAAACTACGAAAATGAAAAAGAAAAAAGAAAAAAGAAATAACAGCAGCACCACACTTAAATAAATTGATCAAATTTCTACAGCAGCACCACCATACTTAACAAATTAATCAAATCACTACAGCAGCACCACACTTAACATCATATACAAAAATCAAATCTCTACAGTAGCAGCACTACATTTAAGGAATTAATCAAATCTCTACAACAACAGTATCACACTTAACATCATAAACAAAAATCAAATCTCTATAGTAGCAGCACTACACTTAATGATTTAATCAAATCTCTACAGCAGTAACACCATACTCAACATCATAATCAAATCTCTATAGCAGCAGTACTATACTTAACATAATAAACAAAATTCAAATCTCTACAACATTAGCACAGAGATGAAAATAAAATGACAAGGAGGGTGGGGCATTCTATTGCGCACAAATCAATAATTAGAACTACTATATGCTCCTATTATCATGATGCTGACAACAATATCATAAATTAATAAAAGGGATCGAAGACTAACCCAATGTTGGGTAGCAAAATGGGCCCTTGAACTTCGTCTGAATCCGCCACCACTGGAAGCGACCTTTAAACCCCGATTAAATGAAAAATTGACTATAAAATTTCAACTTTTATACTCAAAGTTATATTTTTTTACACCTTCAAGACTTGGTCCCTTTTGCTCTATAATGAACCATATATATAGAACGAGATTGGGAAAATTTTATGCTAATCTCGATGTGGGATAAGAGAAATTTGGTGTAATTTGCGAAATTTTAAGGCAAATATTTTGAAACTTGAAAAAGGGATAATGGAATAAGCTGAAATCATACCAAAATAGTACAACATTGAAATAAATTATGTCGAGTTGTTATTTACACGCAGATTTGTTAAGATTTGGGTCAATTTTGGGTTAAAATAGGACCTTGGTCGGTATCGAATTCCGCCACTGTCAGTGTTGGAACAGGTCACCGGGTTTGCTGACTGCTATCAGTATTTAAGGTTGTTATTGGTTGCTAGTTCATGGGTCGGGTTATTGTTTCTGTCGTTTGAAATTGTCACCGCATTTGTTTGTTGTTCATGGTGGAAATAAGTGAGTGTTATTGCGACTTTTCGTTAAAAGAAAAGGGGATAGCAAAGGCGGGCGCCGGGGCAAAGGGAATGTTAGGTTTATTGAGATGGCGAACTAGGCTGCTGAGTTGTTGGGTTAATTGGTAAAACAAAATGGCTAGGACGATTTTGGGCTAAAAATTGAGGTTATTTTAATAACGCCAATTATATTTAATTGGGATTAAAATAACCCCAATTAGATTTAATTGGGTGAAAATAAACTTAATTAAATTAGAAGCTTTATAATTTTTGGAATTATTTAGAAAAAATAATCTTAATTCAAATTTAGCCCATTCTATTTAAATTTTAACCAAATTGAAAGTTGATTGGCCAATTGCATTGCAATTATAGCCAATTTGATTTCAGTTATGGTCAAATCTAATAGATTGGCTAAATTAAATTAAAATTCAATACAAATTAATATTTCTTTTAATCCTGAGCTTCTTGATTTAGTAAAGTCAAACAAGTATTTCTTCAAATAAATTATTTGTAAGATAAATTATATTTAAATCAAGATTTTAATTATTGAAATTTATTTTCAAGATAATCCTTGATTAAAATCCGATATTCCATAGAATAAATATTTAAGTAATCAAATTATATAATCTCGTATAATTGAACACGATAATATGTTATAGCTACTTAAAATGATAAAATTGCGTACAAAAAAATATTTTGAAAAGTTTTTATTCGGATGAAATAAATATTTTGATTTTATTAAAAACCAAAGAAACTTAGGATTAAATTTTGTCGTGAAGGGCAAAAATTAGGTGTCAACAACTGCCTCCTCCCTTTAGGTAAGGTGGATGGAAGTAACCCTGGCCAAAGGGAGGTTGATATTCCTAATATTTTGTCCGACCAAACATTTGAATTTGAAAGAGGTTGGTTTTCACATGGGTTTCATAGATTTATGGTCGGACCTTTATCAGGTTTCCTACATATCTCAGGTTACATGAGAATTTAGGCCACTTGTAGTTCAAAAGCTTGATTTAATGTATGATTTTTGAAAAATTCACTAGCTATCTCAATTTTTGGAGTTTTTGACAAAATAGGAAAGATAGAAAATAAAGAGATTTGTGGGGAGTTTGGAATACAGTCGAGTTTTAAAATAGATCCCAACCTACATATCCCCGAGAATAGAGAAATTAGACTACTTGTAGTTCGACTCGATCGGTAGAAAATAGATAGTTTGTTATTTTAGATGATCTTTGGCTCAGGATGAGTGAAAAGTTGATCAAGTTGTGGAAAAAAGGCTTATAACCTCTTAACCATGAATGTGGGATCCTTCACATCCATAGGCAAGAGCTTACCTGGACATAATTTCCAAAACTCTAGGTGTCCTATCACTTGAATCTGAAAGAAAGAGAAGTTTACCCTAGGTATGAGCTTAGAAATATCCCGAAGGTGAAGATGAAACTAGAATATCCCAAAATTCACACATGCCTTTTAACAAGGGTGTGGTTGGATGGTGGTGGAGATCATCCTTTAGCTCACGTTTAGAGAGTTTACCATTCCTCTTTAGACTATGTTCCATTCTTCTGCTAAGAAAGAGTTTCACGTTGTGCTGCGTCCTATCTGGAGTCGTCTGCACCTGTGGTTTTGATTTGAGATTTTCATCCTCATGAATTCTCTCAATAATGTTTCAAGCAAAAGTGTTAGTGCTAAACATAATTCACGAAAGAGGTATGCAGTTTTTTACCATATCTTCACATGCGTTGTTGCCTGAAAAATGAAGTCATCCCTTCATGTACCTATTAGGAAGGAAATAACTTGAAACAAAAGACACAACAACCCTCTTGGTTGTTGCGTATTTATCTTATTTGTTAGTTGAATATATCTTCAAAGTAGGGCGACCTTTTTAAACACTGAAGACACTTTATGAAGAACAGTCCCTGCAACCATGTAATCTTATGCAGAGTTAAACCATTTTGGTTGCCTATGATAACCTTTCTGGTTATTGACAATAATTCTTTGCATGTGACCTCGGGTAAGTCCTGCGCATCTTTTGTATCTATACGACTTATAGATTCCCCTTGAATTGTCAATCTTTCGATAATCTTGCGCATTATTTGATGTTGGATATGAGGCAACTTACCGATATCCTTTGAATTGCTAGATTTCAGGTAATCCCACACATCATCCGACCCTGGATAAGAGATGGCTTAAAGATATCCTTCCAATCGCTAGCTCTCAGGTATTCTAGCACACCATCCGCCCTTGGATACAATATGACTTATCGATATCTTTCAAACTACTAGTCTTTTGAGTAATCCTGTACATTATCAATCTTTGGATATAACACGGCTTATAGAGAACCCTTGGAGTTATCAATTTGATAATCTCGCATATTCTCCGGTAAGGATTTTGTTACGACTTATGGATAACCTTCAGACTATCAATTTTTGGGTAACCTTGTATGCTATATAGTTAGGAAGTTGTTGCAGCTTACGGATGACCTATGGGCTACCAACTAATACGTAATCTTGCACACTATCCTATTTCAAATAATATGACTTATAGATGACCTTTTGATTGTCAATTTCTAGGAAATCTCATATATCGCTCGCTTTTAGATAGAGACTTAAAGATGTCCCTTTGAATCACGTCCTTTTGATGCATTCAGATGTTAAGTCATGAAATGATAAAATATCCTTAATACCAGAGTATTCTATCTTTGCATGTCAATATATGTTAGATGTTATGATATCCTCTATGCCATCATATGCTATCTCACATGTCAACATATAATGAATGTTGATGATATCCTCAACGCCAGCGTATGCTATCTCGCATGTCAATAGATTTTGAATACTGATGATATCCTCAACGCCAGCGTATGCTATATCACATGTCAACAGATATTAAATACTGATGACATCCTCAACACAAGTGTATGCTATCTCGCGTGCCAACAGATATTAAATGCCGATGATATCCTCGATGCTAGCGTATGCTATTTACATGTCAATAGATATTAAACGCTGATGATATCCTTTATTCCAGTGTATGCTATCTTATGTATCAACAGATATATAATGTAGATGATATCCTAGATGCCAGCATATGCTATCTCATATGTCAACAATATTAAATGTTGATGATATTATCGATGCTAGCGTATGCTATCTCACATGTCAAAAGATATTAAATTCTGATGATATCCTCGATGCCAATGTATACTATCTCATGTGTCAACAAATATTAAATACTGATGATATCATTGATGACAGCGTATGCTATCTCACGTGTCAATAGATATTAAATGCTAATGATATCCTCGACACAAGTGTATGCTATCTTGTGTGTCAATAGATATTAAATGACCCTCTCAGCAATAACATGAAATATCTCTCTTGGCAATGATATGAAATGACCCTCTTGGCAAAGGCATGAAATGGACCTTTCAGCGATGAGATGATATGAAATGGCTCTTTTGATGATTTAAAAATAGTATCACCTGAGTTTTTTTGTTTATGTTTTTCTTTCTACAGGTACCAGTACTCAAGGTAGACAGTTAGTAGACACAATATCGCTCTCACAGGCGACCACAATCAAACTTTATGATAGTTTAATAATGAATACTGAGCATCATGATTTCAATGACTTATTCCACTATTAATCATTTCTTTTTGAAGAAATAATTAAATAGAAAATCCATTAGATGCAAGTAAATACCATTTTCTTCGCTCCAAGATGAATTTTGAGGATGACTTTCTGCTTTTCCTCCTATTGAGTGATCCTTTTGATTGTTTTATTTATTGTCTCGACTCCCTTGAATGCTTCTATGCTCAAGGTAAATATTTAGTAGACATAAAGACGTTTTTGCTAATGACTATTTTTTAGAAAAATTCTAAATAAAATATTCATAAAGAAGATAAGGCTCCTTTATTTGTCCTTCATGGTCTTAAGAAATGGGATAGATAATTTAAAAGGTCTTTGGTAAATGGGTATTAAACCCATATTTGGAGCTACCCAAAAATACCGTTCTTGAGCATTATATGCTTTGGTGTAGCTCACAACTCCCTTTGGGATTTTTTGAAAAAAGATTCCCATTTTTGTGGTCTTATCCCTGCATCCATAGAAAAATGATTAGTTTTGAGTGAAACTAGTCCGTGTTGACCTCCTTCGATCCTTGATTTACTTTTCACCATCTTTTGGGTATTCCGTCATGTTGGTACTTCCACCCTGACTCCCTGTTTCAATAGATGCCTAGGCAATCACTGAGTAGAAGATTTGTATAGAATTTTTGAAAGTAGTCTTAATTTAAGAAAATAGTTTTGAAAACTTCTGTAAAAGCTTTAGACAATCTCTGCCAGTCATGTCATGTACAAGACCGACAAACGTCTTCCTCTTAGTTCTGACCATGTCTGATATTTGATAGAGGATTGTTAGGGATTCAACATCATTGAGGCTCTCTATCAGAAGTTCTATCATAGCCGAAGATTTAGTCTATATAGACTTTATCGCAGTTGGTGATTTCCAAAACTTGACTTTGACCTTTGGTGCTAGGGGATTTGAAATATATTCTAGTATATTAGTGGAAATTTTGAGGCGCTCCTCAAAATTTTTGCCCCGGTTTAGAGTTGTTTAAGACGATCTCAGCTCGAGAGAATAAAAAATCTTTGTTGGTCTTCATTCTCTTTGTTGGATGATGATCTTCCTTTTGTGAATTTTTGAGATTCCTTCTCAAAAATTCTGCCCCAGTTTCCATTTCTTGGGGTTATATGACCGAGCCATTTGGGCACCTACGTATTCCATTGAAACAGGAATCTGGTCAAACAAAGTTCAGGACTACGCTATAGATATATATAAGATTCTAATGGTTTGACCAAAGCCAACATAGGCTACCTACGTATCCCTTTCTTGGAAATTTAGGTCAAACGTAGTTCAAACATAAAAGGAAAGGATAAATTCTCCTAAGGGGTTAACCGAAGCCAACATAGGCCGCCTACGTATCCCTTTCTTGGGAATTTAGGTCAAACGTACTTCGTAGATAAACTCATAATAGCCTTAAAATACTCTTATCCATCTTACTAGGATATAAATAAGCACTTCTATAGATGATATGATGTTTTTATTGTGTTTGTCTTGATAGAACGACAGATCAAATGTCCAATTCCCTTAGTCATCACTTTCCTAGTTAACCGCCTCAGTTTTCTCTAGATTAGGCTTCTTTGATTCTCAAAATCTTTGACTCTTTTGTTGACTGTTCTAGGGCTATCATTATCTTGCTTCTTAACATGATATGACAATGGACGATTTTAAGTAATTGTTAAACGATGGGCGATGGGTTATGCCTGGAGTGGATGTTCGATTCAAACAATGTTTCCTTCAATTAATCTTTCAGATCCCGGTTGTCTTGGAGAATTCTTTCCTTATATTTTTTCTTATTCTATCCCCAAGACCATCGTTTACAGATTTGAAAAATGATTGGTAAAGTCCATTTTTACTACTAGTCATTTTTCTGTCCAGTTTTACTACTAGTCATTTTTCTTTTCCTGTAACAAAGCTATAGTTATAAAGGGGATCTTTTATTCATTTTGATCTGGTGAAGTAGGGCCATTTTGTGCCAACACAGAGTAGTTTCTATTACCTGCAAAGTAAAAAAACTCAAAGGATGATTTGTTAGATTTCGTTAGTAATAAGCAAAGCAAGATGATAAGGTAGGAAGTAAACACATAGAGTTGTTTCTCATCTCATGCGAATTGATCCATAAAGTAATGATGACTCAAAAATTTTAATGAACATGATTTTGGTCAATGATATGGATAGGTGTAATTTATCAGGAAGGCTCAACTTTTCTACTTTTCGACCTTATTACTACTTTAAAAAAAATAGAGGATGACAAAGCATTTGAAGACATGGGCCAGATAGGAAGGCTGCCTACATATCTCACAGAGGAGAAATCAGGCCCTACATAGTTTGAAACTGTAATGGATTTTTCTGATTCTAAAGTCAACTTTCCTAAAATGGTAGCGATTATTTTGGAAGTTTTAAGAATGACTGCGGACTTTTCTGAGAAAGTTGGGAGACTTGGAGTATGTTTGGTCGGGTTTTTGTATAGTGGGGTATATTTCTGCCTAGAGATGCTCTATGGAAAATTGGATCAATTTGCTTTTGATTCAAATCAACATAGCACGTATAAGAACATAAGTAGTTATATAACACAAGCATATTGTAATAAACATGCATCCTAATTGGGTGACCCTTTTGAGCCAAGGGTTGGCCTAACGTATTTCAACGAAGTATGTGCTTTTTAAAAACAATCATTTATCCCCCCAAAACCATCATAGGTCTACATAAATGGCATAAATGTCTACAAAAATTGTACAAAAAGGATACAATCCTTAGGAAAAGTGAAAATAACATGAGAAAAAGAAGAATTTACCACGCAAGGGATAGGAAATACCATCTCCTGAATGCTCTTCTTTCGGCCTTCACCCTCTTGGTTTTATCCATTTCTTGTCATTGGTGACATCCATTGATTATCAAGAAATTTCTGTATAACTGTGCTCTATTTACAACTGTCCAAATCAATCAATTTCTTTCTTGCCTTGCTTCAATTCCTTACTCAATTGGCGTATGATTAAGGCATCCTTATACGAAAGTAATCAAAGCAAGCCTTCACCCGACCCTCAAAGGATAATGGATTGGATTAAACAAGTATATATTTCTTCAACACATAAATATGATTCGTTTGTAATTAAATTTGGTTCAATAGACACAGGGCAAGTTTTCTAATGGGCCCAATACCCCCTTAAAAAATACAAGTTTTCTATCCTAGATGTCTAGAGTGGGTTTGAACCAAGTTCCCAAGTGGAAGACTTAGGTTTGAAAATACGAACAGCCATAAGACAGCTCACGTGCTAATAAATCATCATATTTCCAAAACTTTATTTGGAGTTGAACAACAGGGGCCGAGACATCCACGAAACCCCAAAACAATTTAATAATCAATAATGGATTATGCTATGATATCCAATAATTAAATTTTGTAAAATCAAAAAATATAAACATGTAAGCAATATAAACAGTTAGTCAAACGATAAATTTAAACATTTGGTTAGAACCTAGTCAAAATATCTCCAACAGAGTCGCTATTTCTGTTTTGCAAAAATTTGACTTTAGATTCATCATTTAATTTATTTGAAAAGGAATTAAGAAAACCTTTGAAATTTACTTAAACGATCCATAACGAGAAAAAAATTATTTAAGCTTGAAGATTCTGAGTAAGCGGTTCTTATTAACGATTTAGGAAGGTTTTAAGGCAGCTAAAACATCCGCTAACTTGCGGTTATCCGGACTATTTAAAAATATCTTTTGACTAACTTCAAAAAGATTTAATTGTTGAAGAGTGATTGGTTTTAAGAAAAGAAGTGTAAAAATAGATTTAGATGACTTAGTATGGATTTTAACTAAGTCTAAACAAACTAATAAGAAAACATGTAAAAGGGTGAGTGGAGAAAATAAAATACTTAGGCCATTGGGCCAAAATCAATAGACCCTGTCCTAATCTTATTGGGCATTTGGCCCATTTGCACCTATCCTAATCGAAATGTCGAGCCTTGGTCCGTAACCTGTCCTAAACTATTTTTCAGGCCCGTTGGCCCAAAATCTTCTCCACCTGTATTAAATTTACAAATTTGGCTTCGAGGCCCAAATAAATAAATAAATTATGAAATAAATGAAGAGAAAATGGTTTGTTACCCCCCCCAACCTTTACCTCAAATCCTAACTACACACTCAACCTTTAAAGGTGACCTGTTACCCCCCTAAACTATTTTAAAGTGGAATTATTATCTCCCTAAACTATTTTAAAGTGGAATTATTATACCCCTCAAAACTGACAACCACAATCATGGCATGTCGTAGAGTAGGAAAATCTCCTGTTTGGCAAATTCCAGTAAGGGTCCGCGATCCTGGCGCATCGTGTCATAGGTCAATTTGACATTTGTCCAGTTCCAGTGTCGAAGTGCGATACCACCGCATCGCGGTGAACTTCCAGGTCCCAATCAGTGAAGGATCATGTTTTCCCCACATTGCGCCATAGACTAGTTTCCCAATTGTCTGATTCCAGTGACACGGTGCAATAGTGTAGTGTCGCACCAGGTGCCCATTTCGGGAAAATTTGATGAAAAATTAATATTTTATTCAGAAATAAAATAGTCCTTTCTCCATTATTTTAGTCCACCCAGGTGTGTTATTTAATCCCTAAAAACATTTTTAAAAATCATTCTTTAATTAATTTGCCCAAATCAAAAGGCATTCTCTCCCAATCAAGAACCCTAGCTCTCAAATTCAAGGTCAATCCTCAAGAATTCACCAAGAACTTTAAGAAATCCATCAATCCTAGGAATGTTATAAGTTCATCCATGGATTCCTTTCATCCATGGATCCAAGTATCCGTTTTAATTAAAAAATCATCATCTTTTCAAGTTATCTTGTTTTAAATTATGATTTCATCCATGAATCTTCATTACTATTGGTTTTATACCATGTTACAATGAAATTATTGTTATTATTTAATCTTCTATGTTTTAATAGTATTATTTATTGAAATAAACCATGATTTAATTCTATTATAATGAATTTATGCTACTCCTACAAATTCCATGATATTTCTATAATTGTTTTGAACCATGAACTACAAGTGTTTCATAAAATGCCTATAAGAGTGATGTATTTAACAAGAGACTTTATTTTTTGTCCTTCAAGATTTAGTATCTTTTCAGTATTGTTGTTTTGAGTCCTGGGGGTATTGAATAACCGAAACCATAGCTGTTTATTTAGTCCAGCCTCAGTACATTATAGAATAGTCTTCAGATTATATTATGAGCATTATCAGAATAGTCAGATATAAGTTATTCAACTTAGAACAGTCTAGTATCTCAGTGTCTTTCAGTTGGAAATAGGATTTAGCACCGAGCGAGTGTAAGGATGGTAGCTTTCCTGTCAGATAGGCAGATTCGTTTGTACCAGTACCTATACTCCAGAACTATGTAGCCAGTGTAGGATATAATTAGTCACCATCAGATTAGGATTGACTATCTCACAGGGGTCACTCGTCAGTTCAGGCTTGACACCCTTAGTCCTTTGGACATTATATCAGTTTAGTAGATCCACACAACCATTGTTAGTACCCGTGGTATGGTATTAATACCCTTCCAACTCGAGTTACAGGTTGGACCCCGATTAGCTCAAATTAGGGAATGTCTGTTAGATGATACCTCCCACAGTCTCAGATATAGTCTCAGTTACAGTGCCAACTCAGTTATTCAATCTTAGTGTTGTTTGACCAAAGCATATAGATTTCAGTTATTTTAGTTTACAGATTTTACTTAGTTATGTTATATTCTTGGTCATGCATCCTCAGTATTTATAGATTTTTATGTATTATTAGTATCTATAGATTCCATGCTCTCCACTTAGTACTCCATGCTTTACATGAATATCCAGTTAATTATTAGTTCTGTTCATGAAACCATGTATATCAGCCTACCTCGTTTGGCATACCAGTACATTCAAAGTACTGATCACATACCTTTATTCTGCGCTATGATGTATCATATCAAAGGTGCGGACGCTCAGTTCCTGGATCATACTTAATCTCTCAGATCATCAGCAGTACAATAGCAGGGGTGAGTCCTCATCATTCGAGGACAAATTATATTACTTCATGTCTTTATCTCAGTAGTTAGTGGAGTTAGTTCATACCTGTCCCATCAACTCATAGTATCTAGTTTAGAGGCTTTTCAGATACTACAGTTAGCTATTCAGACTATTTAGATTTCAGTATTTTTATTAGATTCATAATTCAGTAGTTGTTTCATTATTAAAACCTTATGGCATTTAAGTTATTCTTTCACATTCATGATTATATTATTCAGTGCTCACAACAGGTACCAACTCATGGGTTAGCTTGTGTTCTCTCAGGATCATAAGCACCGTGTAACGACTAGGGGGTAGTCTCAAGTCATTATAATATCTCATCTGAGAATTTTTGGGTGCGCTGTATATGTGCCTATAACACCATCAAATCGCACCAAGATTGGCCCCCAAAGAAGGTTAGAAATTTATGTTAGGTTTGAATCATACTCCATTATTCGCTATCTTAAACCATTAATGGGAGATATATTCACTACTTGATTTGCAGATTATAGGTTTGATGACATAGTTTTCCCAAAATTAGGGGGAGAATATAGTGACATCAAAAGAGAAATTTTGTGAAAAAATATATCACTATCTCATCTTAATCAATATGCTTATATTTGTGAGTAAGAAATACAAAAGATTATTCATTTGTAGAAAATTACAAATCAAATGCCAGACGCAATTACAGATTTAAAAAGGATCGCCAATTCACATATTCCTATAGAGAATGTCCCAATTTTAATTGATGTCCCTAAAGGACTATCCAATAGTGTCATAGCTAAATGAGTCCAAAACATGCTTGAAGCATGATAGACCATTGGGTTTTAAGGATTGAAATCCTAGAAAAAGAAAAACAAATGGTCAAGATGACACTACAAAAGATTCTATATGAGAGTTCAAGATTTAAGCAATGTTGATATCCCTGAAGGAATCAATGAGCCTGAGACTCAAGAAAATGAGGAACTATCCATAAATCCATGTGATTTGGAACTAATTTGAATTGATCTAAATTGGTAGTGGATTATTTCATTGCATATAATGTTGCAACAAAAATCATGCAAGATAGTGAGGATCTTGAACCTTAATCTGTCACAAAATGTCAAATAAGAAATGACTGGCAAAAATGGTAAGAAACAATTCAATCTAAAATGAATTCACTTGTCAAACGTGAAGTTCTTGGACCTATAGCTCAAACACCTAATGGTGTTAACACTTTTGGCTATAAATGGGTCTTTGTGAAAAAAAGAATTGAGAAAAATAAAACACAAAGGGATAAGGTACGCCTCGTTGCACAAGGATTTTCATAATGGCCTGGTGTCGATTATGACGAGACATATTCACCAGTTATAGATAAAATAACATTGTGTTATATTATTAGTTCCACTATCCATGAGAGACTTGAAATGCATTTGATGGATGTGGTAACGACCTATCTATATGGATCACTTCATAATGAGAAATACATGAAAATTCTCAAAGAATTTAAAATGCCGGAAGTATATAGTTTAAAACCTCGGGAAATGTATTCTGTTAGATTGCAAAGATCATTGTATGGTTTGAATCAATCTAGATGCATGTGGTATAACCATCTTAGCAATATTTATATAAGGTTATACCAATGATGAAATTTTCCTATGTGTTTCTATAAAGAAAACAACATCAGAGTTTGTTATACTTGCTATCTATCTCAATGACATAAACCTTATTGGAACTCCAATAAAGCTTCAAAAGACAATGGATTACCTAAAGAAAGAATTTGAGATGAAAGATCCTGGGAAGACAAAATTATGTCTTAGTTTGCAAAGTAAGCATTTGATAAATGATATCTTTGTCTATCAATTTGCCTACACAGAAAAGGTATTGAAAAGATATTATGTATATGGAACACATCTATTAAGTACTCCGATGGTTGTTCTATCACTTGATGTGAATAAAGATCTATTCTGACCTCAAGAAAAGAATGCGGAACTCCTTGGTCCTGAAGTACCATATCTTAGTGCAATTGGTGCACTAATGTGTCTTGCAAATACAATAAGGCCTGATATATCATTTTCAGTTAATTTTCTAGCAAGGAATAGTTTTTCTCCTACTAAGATACATTGGAATGGGATTAGCACATATTACGGTACGTAAAAGGGTCTACCGATATAGGCCTATTTTATTCTAAAGATTGCAGTCCTGATCTTGTTGGTTATGTTGATGCTGGGTATTTATCTGATCTGTATAAAGCTCAATCTCAAACAGGATATGTGTTCATATGTGGGGGTACTATCATATCTTGGAGACCTACAAAGTAGTCTATCGTAGCCACTTCATCAAACAATGCTGAAATAATAGCTATTCATGAAGTAAGACGAGAGTGTGTGTGGTTGAGGTCCATGATACATATCATTCAAGAAAAATATGATTTAAAATATTAAAAAGTACCCATAATTTTATATGAAGATAATGCAACATGCATAGCACAACTTAAGAGAGGATTCATTAAACGAGATAGAACGAAATACATTTCGCCAAAACTTTTCTATACACATGAGCTATTAAAGAATGGTGATATTAAAGTAAAATAGATTTGTTTGAGTGATAATGTGGCTGATTTATTCACCAAGTCTCTCCCAACTACAACTTTCAAGACGATGGTGCACAAGATTGAGATGCAAAAGTTTAAGAACGTTCTCATTAGAGGGAGTTAATACATGTTGTACTCTTTTTTCCTTATGAGGTTTTGTCCCACTGGGCTTTCCTTGTAAGGTTTTTAATGAGACAGTCTATATGTATATTGTTAGAGATGTTTACTCTTTTTCCTTGACTAGATTTTTTTTCACTGGGTTTTTTTCTAGTAAGGTTTTAATGATACATATTATCTACTATACATTCAAGGAGGAGTGTTATGATATTGATGTCTATCAATTGTAGTGAATGTCTATCAAGAATATAAATAAGATCTATCATGATCTAGTTGATATCTATTAGGATTTGAAGTATCTATCTTTTAGAGAGAAACTAGGAGTAAATTTCTTCTATAAATAGAATGACTTTATTCATTGTAAATCATCCCTCAAGAGAAATAAGAACTACTCTTCCTTCTCTCTCTACTCTTGTTATTCTTTACTTTATTTTTCATAACTGTTCATATATATTTTACATTGTAAAGGCTATGGTCATTTATAGGTCAATATAAAGTCAGAAAAAACATTCTACAATAGCAATACTTGAACTTGGAAACCAAATCAAATATCTTAGTATTTATCCTTGTCACATTGTATCTATTCCACATGGTTATCCATACATCTTACAATAAACCAAAATTAGTAACCACTACTATAAACTAACTGTTGTCTCTTTTTGAACTTCTAATCTCTATTTTTCCCCTAACTTTCTGAAAATGTCAATTTAAATCAATAAATACGTGTATTCTAAGTTAAAATTTGCCTCACTTACCATGTGGAGTTTGTGTTTCTTAATATAAACATATAAAAGTTTCATTCTCCCACCAATGTGGGAGAATTAGTAAACTATACTTTCTTTTGAATACACTTTCCTTTTTAAGTGTTATCTCAATTTTTCCTTCACTTAATTCCTTCAATTTTTCATTCACTCTTTTAGTCTTGAACCCAACAATCCCCCACGTGAATTGGGAATAACTATTCTTTGTAAAACTTTATAGACAAGTATGTGATCATCAAGAAAAGACTTATTGCATTTGAATAAGTGGGTTTTCCTGTGATCTTTCCATAGTGAAGATGCATTGGATGCACTCGGTTAATCGGTAGATTTGATATCCTTGAACCGTTGAGCTTTAATGTATACCTAGACAACACATTTCACATAACCAGCCTTTTACTATTTATGGTTCTCATGGTTTTGTTCATTTCAGGCATGAACACGTCCTGATTCCATGAGAGCTTAGAGAATAGGCCTTTACTGACATTCTCCTTGAAGCGGTTTCCACTTCGCCCTCACATAGGTGATTTTTAAATGTTCAATCCTATAGATTAAAATGTTTGGTCAAATATGCCAAATTTAGATAATCATTAAAAGACTTCACACCATAAGTCTTATCCTTATTTACTAAACATTGTCTATATCATGAGAATGGATTGGGTAGATTGATAATGTTAAACCTGTCACACACAACTTTGTTTGATATCCTTGAACCTAACTCTTAAGATCTCCAATCTATTAGGTAGAGTTATTGCCAGGCTGACTTGCCCTAGGCCTTAAACCATTCCCTTGGATGATCTCTCAACTCCCTCTTTAGATAGGCCTTTTGTAAGTGGATCCGATATATTATCCTTTAACTTCATATAGTTAACAATGATAATTCCACTAGAGAGAAGTTGTCTAATGGTATTATGTCTTCATTTTATATGACGAGACTTAATGTTATACATCATGCTCCCTACCTTACCTATTACCGCTTGGCTATCACAGTGTATGCATACTGGTGTTACGGGTTTGGGCCAATAAGAAATATCTTCCAAGAAATTTCAGATCCATTCTTCTTCTTCTTCACTGGCTTTATCCAATACGATAAACTCAAATTCCATTATGGAGCGAGTAATACATGTCTGTTTGGATGGTTTCCAAGAGACTGCTCCTCCACCTATAGTAAATACATATCCACTCATGGATTTTACTTTATTTGTTCCGGTGATGCAATTTGCATCACTATATCCTTAAATTACCGTAAGATATTTATTATAATGGAAAACATAGTTTTGAGCGTATTTAAGATACCCCAAATCTCTTTTCATTGCCATTCAATGAGTTTTATTGAGATTACTCGTGCACCGACTCAACTTACCAATAGCACATGCTATGTCTGGCCGTGTACAATTCATGATATACATCAAACATCCCAAACACTCTTGTGTAGTCTAACTATCACTTTCACCTTCATTCTTTTGAAGTACAAAGCTCACATCAAATAGAGTCTTGTCAATATTAAATTCTAGATACTTGAATTTGTCAAGTACCTTTTCGATGTAATGAGACTGTGACAATGCCAACCCTTGTGGAGTTTTATGGATTCTTATTCCCAAGATCACATCTATAACTTCAAGGTCTTTCATATTAAATTTGCTCTCGAGCATTCATTTTGTAGCATTTATGTTAGAAATGTCTCTACTGATGATCAACATATCATGCACATACAAACAAACAATGACCTTGTGATTTGGAGTGTCTTTAATGTAAACACATTTATCACATTCGTTTATATTAAACCCATTTTCCAATATGGTTTGGTCAAATTTTGAATGCCATTGTTTAGGTGCTTTTTTTGATCTATAAAGTAACTTAACAAGTTTACACACCTTATTTTATTTTCCTGGAACCACAAAACCCTCAGGATGTTCCATGTAAATTCTTCCTCCAATTCTCTATTTAGGAATGCTATTTTCACATCTATTTGATGGATTTCAAGACCATATACGGCCAATGCAATTAACATTCGAATTGACGTTATCCTCGTTACAGGAGAGTATGTATCAAAGTAATCAAGGCCTTTTTTTTGTCAAATCTTTTTACTACAAGTTTTGCATTGTATTTGTCAATAGTACCATCTGCTTTCATTTTCCTTTTGACTATCCATTTAGAACCTAAAGGTTTATTTCCCGGAGGAAGATCAACCAACTCCCACATGTGGTTGCTTAAGATTGAATTAATCTTATGATTGACTGCCTCTTTCCAAAAGGATGAGTCTAAAGATACCATCACTACTTTAAATATTTGAGGCTCATTTTCTAAGAGAAATATTACAAAATCTGTCCAAACGAAGTTGAAGTTTCTTGACATGTACTACATCTTGAATTCTCATCGTTACGTACATCCTCGCTTGATTTATCTCGAGGTTGTTTCAACCCTCTACTAGACTATTTATGTCTAGTTTTATACGAATAAATGTGTTCAAGGAATTCAACATTATCTGATTCAATTATCATATTTTCATTGATATCCGAATGTTCGGATTTGTAAACCAAAAAATGATATGCTTTACTACTTTTAGCATATCATATGAACACATAATCCCCTGTCTTAGGTCCTATTTTTACCGTTTTAGGCATAGGAACTTGGACTTTTGCTAGACACCCCCACACTTTAAAATATTTCAAGTTGGGTTTCCTTCCTTTCCATTTCTCATATCAAATTGATAGTGTCTTACTGTGGGGCACTCTATTACGTATTCAGTTAGCTTTAAGGACAGATTCCCCCCATAAGTTTTGCAGTAAACCTAAACTTATAAGTAAGACATTCATTATTTCGTTTAAGGTTCAGTTTTCCCTTTTTGCAATTCCATTAGATTGAGGTGAATACAGAGCCGTAACTTGATGGACAATTCTATTCTCTCCATATATTTCTGCAATGTAGACTCATATTCTCTGCCCCTATCACTTCTTATTATTTTGATCTTTTTATCTAACCGATTTTCAACTTATATTTTATATTGACTAAATGCATCTATTGCTTCATCCTTACTATTTAACAAATGGACATAATGGTATCTGGTGTAATCATCATTAAAAGTTATAAAATAATTTTTCCCACCATGAGATGGTGTTGACTTCATATAAAAAATGTCAGTGTGGATTAAATCTAAGGAATTGGATTTCCTTTCAACGGACTTATACAGAGGCTTAACATACTTTGATTCCACATATGTTTGATATTTTGATTTATTGAACCCAAAGTTTTGCAAAACATCTAAATTAATCAGTTTTCACAATGTTTTATAATTGACATGTCCTAATCATTCATGCCATAAATCATTAGACTCAAGCAAGTAAGAAGAAACCAAACTTTTATTGATTTCAACATTCATTACATTCATTTTGAATATGCCCTCAGTGAGGTAGCCTTTTCCTACGTACACTTTTCCTTTACTAAGTATAATTTTCTTGAAAATAAATACATATTTGGATCTGTTTTTATCAAGAAGTGATATAGAAATCAAGTTATTCCATAACTCCGGTACATAGAGGACATTATTCAAAGTCAACACTTTGCCTGATGTCATTTTCAGGTAGACCTTTCCTGTTTCTTCAACTTTTGCAGTTGTGGAGTTTTCCAAATAGAACTTCTCATAGACTTGAGCTGGAGCAAATACAACAAACAACTTCTTATTTGCACAAATATGGTGGGTGGCACTGGAATTCATCCACCATTTTTGAGGTTTTCCTACCAAGTTGCATTCAGACAGCATGACATACAAATCATTCATTTCTTTCTTGGATTCAACCATATTTACTTGGTACTTATTTTTGCCTTTCTTTCGGGCATGTCAATCTGTTGACTTATGGCTAATCTTGCCATAATTGAAGCATTTTTCCTTGAATTTCTTCTTAGGTTGATTGCTTTCTTGTCCATTTTTCTTTCATTTTTTTGAGTTGTTGTGGTCATCTTTAAATATGTTTGCTCCACTCATTGCAGAATTTCCTTTCAAACTTCTTTCCATGACTTTGTTGTCTTCTTTAATGTGTAGTCTCACTATGAGATCTTTGACTATTATCTTCTTTCGTTTATGTTTCAAGTAGTTCTTGAAGTCTTTCCACATAGTTGGTAACTTTTCTATTATAGCCGCGACTTAAAATGCCTCGTTCACAACCAAACCTACTATAAAGTTCATGTGAACATTAAGAACATTTTAACATGTTCAACTAAGATATTTACTAAACTCATACCTTCCGCAAAGATATTGTCGATGATAACTTGCAGTTCCTGTACTTGAGATACAACAGACTTGCAGTTAATCATTATAAACTCAAGGAATCTTGCAATAAAGAACTTCTTGGTACAGTATCCTCAGTCTTGTATTTTTTTCCAGCACACTCCACAACTCTTTTAACGTTTTCATTCCACTATACATAGGTCATCTTGGAGGCCACTTAGAATGTAATTCCCGCATAGAAAATTAGAGGATTTTCACGCCTCCATAACAATAAATTTCTCTTGGTCCGAAGTTCCTTCAGGAACCTCTGGAGCTTCTTCAGATGTAAATCCTTGAAGACATAATATTATAAGGTAGAAGAACATTTTCTGTTGCCACCTTTTAAAATCAACACCCATGAATTTTTTGGGTTTCTCCGCTAGTGCCATTACTTATGGAGCACTCGTACGACTCGTTGTGGCAATATTAGTTGCTGGAACACTCATCCCAGAATCATTCACATGATTTTTAGTAGTCGTTTTTCTATCATAAAAAGACAGTCAACTTTAGTATATCGAAATACTACTAGTAAAGTTGTAGCAACTTTAAACACCCCTTGTTTCTAGTTTAACAATGAAGTTTTTATGACTTCCAATCATTAATCGAGTGATATTTAACTTGTGATGAAGTTTTAATGACTTCAAATCACTTGTTAAGTTCAAACGGAGTAGAAAACGTAAAGCTTTAATATCCAGAAACCAAACAATAAAAATTCTGAATAGTTATTTCCTTAAGATTATTGTTTCGGGTACACAAAATCTGTATGTAAGTTCAGTAAAATTCAACACAAGATCAAGACATTTCAAGAACACTTATGAAGTTTTTCAACACCTTCAACACAAGTTCACTATGAACTATCAAAGAAGTGTGTTATATCATTAAGAAATAAGATGAAGCAGAATAAGCCAAGTCCTTCAAATTCACGAAGTGTCCTTAAGGAAATAATTCCCCTCAAGAACCCGAGGTTGCAGAATTTTTCTTGTAGGATAAAATGGCTTCATAACCAGAAAGTAGTGATACCTCAAACATTCTAGTTTTCTTCTAACTTACTCGATGGAAGATGATCACATGGAGTTTTTAAGAAGACAAGAAGTGTTTTAATGTAGAAAATTTTTCATACCAAACCTGTGGAAAAATCCAGGTTTATGTAGCCATGAAGTGCCTCTTCGGAAAGGAGGAAAGGTTCATCGGAATGGTGTATTTTTTTTTGAATAGTCATGTCTATCCATTCAAAATAGTGCCTTTTTTGAACAGCCACAACCATCCAAATAGTCAGACCTTTTCTCGAAATAGTGTGTCATTTCCTTGAAGGGTTGCATCCCTTTCGAGGCAGCATTTCACATTTCTGCAGTTGTTTTTGCACTGCATGCATGCACGTTAACAGAGGAACAAAAAAATGTAGGATTTTCAGACTATGCAAATAAATTTTGTCTAAAAAAAATTAATAATCCAAAGGCGAGCCGAGCGAGCGACGACGACGACAGGGCGAGGCACCTTTTGGTTCTTTCCTCACTTACCACGTGGAGTTTATGTTTCTTAATATAAACATATGAAAGTTTCATTCTCCCACCAATGTGGGAGAATTAGTATACATTCATTTCTTTTAAGTACACGTTCCTTTTTAAGTGTTATCTCAATTTTTCCTCCACTTAATTCCCTCAATTTTCCATTCACACTTTTAATCTTGAACCCAACAATTATGAGTACCATTAGAAATGTCTTGTTTGTTATTGTTTATTCATTATTATTTTAAACATTACATCATAAATTTTAGAGCCAACTTGGATTAATTTTATTGTTAAGGACCTTAAGAAAATAAATCTAGCCAGTTTTCCCAATAATAATTAAAGTTTAGGTTAAACAGTAGGGCACTCACCGTAGTACCTTGGCAATATTAATTATCCTAAGTTAATTTATCATCACTCATTGATTTTGTATTTTCAAGAAAAACTATGGCTGTTAAGCAACATCTTCCTACTCTTCTAACTACCGCTAAAATATATAAGGTCGTTGAGATCCCAAACCTTAACAAAACCCTAAATGAGGAAGACCTTGTGGACTTCATTAGTGATTCTGACTATGATAGGTATCCAGAGAGAACTAGGGACCAGAGTCAATTTGACCATTATGGTAACTGAACACCACGAAGAATTGAACCACACTATCAATGAGGAAGAATTTTTGACCAAGAAATAGATATGAACAAAATGATACAAAGTATGATGAATGCCATGGTTGCTTATGCAAGAGTGTTCTTACAACTAGTAGTTATTCCAGTTGTAGACATACAAAACTCTGCGCTAGGCAGCTCTAGTATAGTAGGAAAATTTAGAAACTTGGGTGAAGGAATAATGACCCAACAGATAGTACCTGTGATAAATGCTACTAAGCCATCTCAAGTCATGATAGAGCTAATAATAAAATATTTGGAGGAGTATGACAATCGGATCGACTAGATACCCCAAGCTCCTCTTTCGGTTATGTCATCTTGACTTTGAGCCTAGGCAGAACCAATGCTCAATGTCTTAAATTATGCAAGTGACCTAGCTGACATAAACTTATCATGACACATATGCAAAAAAAGAATGAAATATATTCATATTATAAGCAAAGTTCTTTAAAAAGTAAGAAGTTTTATTCATAAGTTTTCATTATGTCAAACCGAACATGCTCAATACTAGGTAATAATGGCCCGTGCTAGCAGGAGCCCAATGTTAAATATTTTTCTTACCTACACAATATATATTAGTAATATGTAGATATTATATGATTGACAAGTGTTATATTGTTTACATACATGACTACATATTTGCATCACAAATCTACATATGCTAACTATTCACATCTTAGAAATGGTAGATTTTTATAGCTTCTTGGCAGCAGTTAGCAAGAGGCCAGTACCTACATAGTTGCAAACTATCAGTTGTTAATATTTGTCTTTTCTAGCAATATAAGAGAAATGAGAGGATATAAACAAATGAGATTGTTGATAAATTTTACAGACCCATTATTATCACATATAAGAAATCAGACTATAACAGATAGAGTATTATGAGGATTAGATATCGATATGGTAGCCACCATCTTTTAATTTGAATCAGTCCCTAGAATATCTAATATATCTACCACTATCACCCAAACATATTTCTACTATCCTTTTAGTAACTTTGACATTCTACTATTAATGAGAATTAGATACGCTAAAATATGCTGCTATCTAAAGTAACCTTGCAGGAGGGCTCATAAAATGTATGAACATTAAATTATTGAACATTCTAAGAAGAACGAAGGACGAAGATTAACATTGATTAGCTTAGTAAAATTTTGGTACCTTAAATAGTTTCTCCTGTCAGAGTTGGGACTTGAATTATTCCTCCCAAGATTGCTTGCACTTATGTATTCATCAAGAACCTTAGCAATTCATAAAGATTCACGAATTCATAGATTTTGAAACCATGTAAAGAAATGAAAAATGGACTCAAGTTGATAACTATTTTGTCTTCTAGATGTGCAGAAATGATAGAAAAATACTAATTGTTTCTGAACTCCTAAGATATATTACTGTGGTAAAATTTCTCAATTAGTTCAACATGTAGAATATTCAGCATAATATTTTATCTAGTATCCTCTACCCATTAAGTAGATATAGCTTTCAAACCATGTCACCTGATATTTTGTGTCATGGAAACACAAACAAATTTTCAGAAAAAATTGCACTAATTTTTCAATCATATAAGTCCTCATAGTTAAAGAAAAAATAGTAGTAGAAAATAAGAAATGGAATGCTAAAAAGTAAGGACCGAGGACCATATATTATTTCTTAAGAAGAACAAAGTGTTTTCTCCTCCAAATACAACTAATTGAAATGAAAATCAAAAAGAAGTCTAGAGATTTTAAGAAAAAAAAACTCACCATTGTGCATATTTTGATTCGATGTTCTGATAATTTTTTGGTTTATCTATTTCAGTACCTTCAAATTCAAACATCATGTCCAAGAAATCTTTTACATTCTCCATACTTTTTTTTGTTCTTCCTTGAAAAATATAGACACATGACCTTTTCCATGTTTCTCGTCATCTCTTTCCTCAAACTTAGTAAATCAGACTTTCTCATATATGAAAATAAATCAGAAACACTAGTCCTACTTGACCACTCGATGATTTCCTTCATGACATTGAAGAATTTCAAGGCCTCCTCGAATTCTAATCAGCTAAGTCTTTAGACAGAATCAAATTCACTAACATATAAAACAACGCTAGGCAGACAAAATGCATTACCTCGCTCCTACTTTCTTTTTCAGCCAAATGGACTGCTTTTCTATCCATTTAACATATTATCATTTCCTTTTCTTCTTATTGACACTATTTCAATAATCTTTTTGTATACAAATATTTCCACAACACATATACGCCTTTGAAAGCGCCAATAAGTTCCATATCAGGCTACAAATGGACCATCGATAGTTGAGCATTTCAGAGAACAACTCCTTAGTTTGGATTCATCCAAGAAAAATGTAAAGAAAATGCTAAAGGCTGATGTTATTCAAACTAAATACCTTGTAGCCAAAATAAACTAAAAGTTAGATAAGGCAATAACAAAATATTAAGCAATTAGTCTCTTCAATTTTGGGCGATTACAATTTTGTCGAAAAGATGGTAAGCACTGTAAATTTATATCAATTATCATATTTGTGTTCCAGCACCCTCGGTAGGTGCACCAATATCAACACCTCTCAATAGTATACTAAAAATATAGAAAGAAGATTTGAAATTAAGTGTTGTTACAATGCAAAAATCAACTAAGATGAAGTGTGAGCTACACAAAATCAAATGAAGGAAAAGTGGGAAAACATGGTTGAAAAAACAAACTTCACATTACATGTCGACTTAATAATTCAGTAGAGGAATTTTTCAAAATCAATCAGGCAACATGCACACACATAGAAAAGCACAACAGTGAATAAAAATAATTGAACACTTGACTGAAAGAAGTACGAACATAATCCTTAAGTGCTCACTTTAACACCCAAGGTCAAAACTGGAAAAATCTAATCAGTACAATTACAAGTTCAACAATTATACCAATCGAAGATTTGTAGTTCAACACTCCAAATTGAATAAAAATAAGACAAAAAATAAGTAGACATTGAAGATAAATGTCTAAGATAAATGACACCTTTTTTTAATAGAGGAAGACTCAGAGTGACAAGTTATACAAAATATAAGAGTATTAGTCTTATCCCAGAAAACAACCTCACTGCAGAGTTTTCTAAAAGTGAAAAAATGGAGAAAGAAGGATACGAACAACACAAATTCAAATTTAAAGATGAGGCAATTGCTTGTACATTCTTTACTATCAAATTTAAGACATGATAGCAAGAAGATGAAGGGGCAAAGTCTCTTGTATGCAGATGTGACAGGAATAAGTGGTAGAAACAAAGTACAAAAGTAAAAAAGAAAAAGTTACAATGACAGTTGAATTTATATTTCATTTACACAAATTAATTTTTCCTTTCTTGAAATAAAGAACAATAGAGGAAATAAAAGAAATATTATATAGAAAGATTAAAAATAAATTAAAGGAAACAAATAACCCATATCTTCTATAGAAGAATCAGAACAGAGAAACTCGTAAATTAATGAATAGGAGATGAAAAAAATGAAAGAACAAAAATCTGCCAGAAAAAGTTGTTCATAAAATAACATTAAAGCGTAGATGTTGAACTCTCAAAAGGAGAACTGAGAATGTTGTACAATGAAGAAAGATTCAGAAGATATTGGGAAACGTGTCAGTTGACTATAAAAGGCACGTAAGTGTCATAGGTCAAAAGCCTGAAATGCCCTTATTATGATTTTTATTGGCTGCTAAGTAGCCATGTTGAAATTAAGCCTCTTCTACTATAGTGGTAATATAGAAAAAATTATCTAGTTTACATCATGACCTTTTTAGACTCATCAAATCAATAAAACCACTATCATAACGTGAACATCGATTTTAATGAGATAATGACCTTGACATACCTCAAAAAAAAAATTAAAAAGTTGAAACAATGATTATGCCTAAAAGCATGTGGACTTACCGATTTAGCTGAACATAGGGAACCTATCATGCGACTCGATCATCTGTCTGCATACCTAATCCTGTATTATTTAAAATGTAGCGCCTCTGATAAAAAGTATATATGTACATACGAAATTGTATTATATGTAAAATATCTGAATGATACGTGAAGCATAAATGAAGTAGAAGGAAAATAAAAAATCGTAGTCATAACATGAAAAGAAATCAAAGCATTCAAAATCAGTAAGTTGATCTTATCATATTCTTCTTATTTGGTCCCTTAGTTCATTATGGAAGGTTTTTTAGTTTAATTGACATAGTCAATCTAATCAGCTAAGTCATTCCATACCTTGTCGGGGATAGGACAAACATAATATATTTTCTAGCAAAGGATCCAAAATAAACCCTTACTATTGGTACATCGAGAATTCTCCCAAACCAACTGAATGATTCATTTTCTATATAGGTATAGATAGTTTCAAGCACGATTTTTTTTTGATTATCAATACTACTTCTATTCAGTACATGGAATCATTTAGTCTATGAACTCATAAATCATGGATATGTTCAACATATCATAAAAATCATATGTAGAGCTTTTTGCTTTTGAAGAAAATCATATATTTATTCATTATGTCATTATAAAGTGGTATATAGTATTTCTTTTTGAAGAAAATCACATTTTGTGTACCACATATTTTTCATATAATAATCGTAGGACTCACGAAATAGAATTATAATGAGTATATAGAGAATTTTATGGGAGTTACATGACGTTCATGATGAAATTGCATAAACAAAACTACTTTCATATTTAACTCTACTTGTCTCATGGAGAATAATTTATGGATTTCTTTTAAAATTCATAGTGCAGAGAAGAACAATAGGGTTTCCGCATATGACAGTCTTACATACATTAATCGCTTTCACATAACAAAAGAAAGACTCAATTTAAGAGGAAGAATGCTCAAATTCTATTTTTGAACCTTGAGATGAGTTTTCTTAGAAACTTCAAGATTTTAAGGAAGAATCTTACTTAGAAACCATAATCATATATTAACATCACTTGAAAAATCATAAAACATGCTTGCCTTGATGTGAGAGAAGGTGAAGAAGCTATTACTTTATTCTAGGGCTTAGAGATATAAAAAATGGAAGAAAAGTTATAAGGATAAAATTTATACCTACTAGTATCAGTTGATTTATGGTAGGCTTGGGCTTTATTTATGGCCTGTATATTTGACATACGATTTATGAATCTGTTAATAAATTACATCGGTTCCTTAAGTAGTGGTATTAAAATTTCCCCTTCTTACTTATGATTCCCAGATATTATTATAGATCTCGTGTATGATCCATATGAGTGGTCCTACATGTACACTCATTCTTAAATGGTAGCTCAATTTTGGGGAGGCTTTAACCATGATATAATGTATAATCTATATATCAATTTTATGGTCATACATATCTCCATACTTGGAATCCTTATAGTCTTAAAACATTTTCCTCTCATAGATCATTATCATAATTCAGTTTTATGGTTTTTGAATTATGTAGCTTGACTGTAACTACACAATGTTGTCCATGGATCACTATACGAATCATATAACACAAGTACATACCGTACTCTATTCTAATTTTCCATAATTCATCTTTTTTGATTCCTTGACACTCCATTCTTATACAATGACATCATACTTCATAATAATTTCTTAGTTTATACATGTGATCATGGTTTAGGTTGAGTTAATCATATACAATGGGTAAATTCTTAGACCTAAGGTACAATAAGAGTTATAATATCTCCCCTTGGGATCATTCATCCTCAAGTAATAGTCATGAACAAAATTAAAATCTCATTTTGAGGTTTTCTAAAAATGTTGGTAGAGTTCCCCTTGTAAATGGGACTATCCTAAATCTCTAAAATGGTAGTCATCTAAGAAAAAGTATTACCATAAGCCTCACCATAAATATAAACATTCATAGATATAAAGAAATACATAAGAAGCATAAGTCTGGCCCTTTTGGCCTTTTATAACATGGAATAATGAATGTCCAATAGTTATGTAATGACCCATCATGTTATTTTCCATATTTTCATATATTTTTACTATTAGAGATTTTTCATAGCTGCCTCAAGTCATTTATGACTTACTAGGACTGGTAGTTCAGTCATCGAGCAGTTCGTTTGTTTTTTAGAGCCAATTCCTTATTTAAAATTTGCACTGGTTTCAAATGGCCACAGGGTGAAAACTTCAGTAAAATGACCCCAAATATAAATTTTGACTATGCCAGTAGCTCCAAAATATTGTTTTTAGGCTAGAAGGACCTTTGATTTGGGTTTTAAGGCACCCGAGCCCAGTTCAACCTATTGGTCAAAAAGTTAAAAAATAAAATATAGGTGTGGGCCCATATTTGGTTGAAAGGACCTTGGATGGAAATTTTGAGTGTGGCATGACATCCAAAACATTAAATTTAGTATGGTTACATAGTTCATTTGCATATATAAGCTTCTGAACGAATCCAGAACACCCAGATGAGCCTATTTTGGAGTTAGAAAATCTGGTGCACAAAGTTTCTGGTGCACCGCAATAATGGCATTCTGGACTACGATCATGACTCATTTTGTAGTGGAGATTTTGTGGTTGCAAAAGGATTTTGTAATCATGACTCATATGGCAGACAAACAATGGTGCGATCGCGAGGCCTCAGGTCGCGATAGAGACTGTCGAGGACCTGGACTGAGCATAAAATGTCCTATTTTCCACGATTTTGGGCCATTTTTATCCATTACTTCAGAGAAAAAAACCATAAAGAGTGAGATATCTCAAAATTGAGACTTATGGGTGACTTGGCAGCTTGATTAATATTTATTTTTGCGATTATCTTCCTATTTGAGGTAAGAATTCAGCCTTTTCTTGATTTTTTGCTCAAAACCCCAAAAACTTTAGGTCTTGATTTTAGCCCTAATTTATCTTGATTTTCACTCATTTTGAGAGTGATAATTTCTTGATCTTGTAAGAACATTGGGTTGGTTTTGAAAATGTGATTTTTCGTAAGTGGGACCATATGGGGGGTTTTGATGTGATTTTTGAACCCGAAGCACAATGGTATAATATGAATATCGTTATTCTCGTATTGATGAGTAGAATGCGTTTCTGATAGCTTGGCATATTGAGAAGGATTTTTGGAAGGGAAAAACAATACTTTAGTAGTTTGTTGAGCTTTCTTTGACGTCAAGGTAGGCAAAGTTTATCCCTTGTTAGATTGAGCTATTTCATAGTATTCTTACTATATTGTGTTAGATATGGGATGGGTTTTAAGTGTTAGATTGATGAAATGCAAGACTTGGGATAGTGGACCGTTTAGGCCATATTGAAACCGTAGAGTTGAACACTTAGCTCGCTTCCTTATGCTTTAGGTGAATTGGACTTCATTCCTCGCGTTTATCATGAGAATGCCTTAGACTACTTATGTTTAGGGTGAGTTTCGCATTAGTTACTTACACCCATGAAGATTGCCTTAGTTTCTATTAGAATTAGTTAATGTATTTGGGAACAATCATTTCCTTAGAGCTAATTGTGGTTTATTATACATCTAAAAGTAGATTTAGATACCTTAAGCCTAGTTCGGGTAAATTTAGCCTAAAATAAAACTTGTAGATTAGAAGTGGACTCTTAACCCACTTTAGTCTATGACACATATTAGCTTTGAAAAAATCGTTTATGCTCATTAGACCCTTGGAAATTGTACTGAGGTAATATTGAAAAAGCTTGATGAATGATGATTATGTTGGTTAAGTGAGGGTTGACACCTATTGATTATGCTAATATTTATGCATGTTGGTTATATATATATATATATATATATATATATATATATATTTGGTTCAAATCCAAAAAATAATTATGCTGTTGATTATACATACCCGGTTTGAGTTTGGAGGATGATTATCACCTTAATAATATAAGTACCGATCCAAGTCCGGCTATTGATTATTTATCGGTTTAAGTCCGACTATTGATTATTTACTGGTTCAAGTATGTCTATTGATTATAATTATCAGTTTGAGTTTGGCTATTGATTATTATTGGTTCAAATTTGGTTATTGATTATATTTATCAATTCGAGTCTGGCTATGGATATTATGCTATGATGATATATTTCTTATGATTAATGATATCGAGATGTGAGATTGAAAGTGACAATTTGGTTAAGTTGTAAAATAAGGAAATGCTTTTAATATGACATGACATAAATGGACTCTAGTGGTAAAATGACTAGCTCACAAATGATGGTTAGTTGATAAATGATGACTAGAGGTTATATGATGGCTAGTTATTAAATGAATTAGTTAATAAGAGATAGTTAACTAATAAATAGTGACTAGTAAATGTTGACACCTAATTTTGGCTCTCCTTTTTTATAAAATTAATTTCTCGATGCTTTGGATTTTTGAATATTGTTCGAAATATATTTTCCTCATCTTTTAATATTAATATTTTAAAAATAATTTTTTTTATTTTTCTATTAAAATACTAACATCATAACTTAGGGAGAAAAAGAAATATTATTATTAATAATAATGATAATATATTTTAAATCATCATTTCACTATTTTTTAAATGAATAAACAAATATATGTTTGCATATTAACATAATACTTGCTATATTATTATTATTTATTTTATTTTAATTTGAATTATAGATAAATGTATTTAAAATATAACATATGTATATATTTGAAATCACACACATGTGTATACGTGCCTATACGTGTGAAAAATATATATACACACATACTTTTGAAAAAAAATTATTAAATAAAACAAAATAAGCATCGATGAATTAGTTAAGTGAAATCGATTTGGGAATCAGATTAATTCACTTATCTATTTGGAGCAATTTCTTTAATTAATTTTACCCATTAAGAAACTTAACAAAAAAACTAGCCCAAAATCAACCTATCCAGCCCAACAACCAAGCTGCCCCATTCCCAAACAACCCCGACCTGGCCTAGTTCCTTAATCCCCCAAAATTTCTAGGGGCAAAATTCAGAAATAGCATACTTACCCCTTTAATTATGAATTTCATAGTAACAGTTTCATAATAACATAATATAACAAATTGTATTTTGTATTTTTGTAAACCGTTGATATAGAAATACAAATACATATGATTTTACTGCCCTTATGATCGATATGTATTTTGTATTTTTCCAAACTGTTGCTACAAAAATAAAAATACATACAAATACATATTCTACAAAATATAATTTGATAAAAGTGTTGCTATTTTTAATAATTTAATACTTAGGTATGTTACTTTATGTATATTTCCAATTTCGAATGTCCTTCCTCGCTTCTATTCCCAACCAAATGCTGAACTTAAGCTATAGCCTAAACACTACTACTATCAACTCTGTCAATATTCATATCCATCTCTAAGATTTTATAGATCGACAATAGTTGAATTTGATTCACCAATTACGTGTTTTCTCATGAAATTCTTATCTATGTCAGGGGCTATCAAAATCAAATTTGGATTCTTTGGGATATGTCTTCATCTTATTGAAATCCTTCTAATCAGTTCTGAGTTCACTCGCAAATGACTAGTTTTGAGTTCAAGCCATTTTTAGCTATAAATGCATAGCATTTGTCACAATTTTGGAAGAGAAAAAAAAAGTGGGAATCCCTCTCCTATTTCCATCTATGAAACTCATAAGCTATTATTCACGGATTTTAGATTTAAAAATCATTCCTACAACCTTAAGTTGAGAGCTTGATATTCTTAGTTCATTTTGCTAAAGTTTATCATTTGCTTCCTTTGAAAATATGTTCGGAGGTACTTGATAACGAATTTCAAGACTCAAAGACCTAGTTAGCTGCCCCACACAAGGTAAATTCTATCCTTTCTAATTATATTATACTTATTTCTGGTGATTCACTGATGGTTTAAGTCTGTTATTCCCGTTTGGCCGATCATGAACATAAACATGAGATAAAATGGTGTCTGGTTATCTTATTTTGTTCATCATGTAATATGTTATGATGTATCTTAGTTCGTGATTCAGCTTGAATATTTTTAAATCTAAAGTTTCAACTAGATTGGTCTATTTCAATTTTAGTTGCCTGTGAATGCAAATATAAACCAGCTATATACCATGTATTTAGTATTAACTGGTGGTTTTGAGAATGAACACATGAAACAACATCTGTTTTCAGCTTTTTGATTCACTCAGGTTGGTCATTCAATAGGTTTGTTTGTCTTTAGATGTGTAATAATATGTAGATTATAGTTAATAATATGAGAGGTTGTGTTTGTTCGAGAAGTGTAGCGCGTAAAATTCATTCTTTTATCTCGTTTCTACCTCTTTTCACCAGTTTATTTTTGTTCAGTGATACATGATTTGTTTTGGCTTTAAGCCTACTGATATTGCTATTTGCTTTCCAGCAAATCAATTTTGACAAATCGAGTTCAATAACATGGTTTAGCTTTGACTATCCTTTGTGTCAATATACAGTTGCTTTGTGCCTAAACATACAAATATGTAAAACTCCTTGTGTCTTCATTGTTTCTATTTGTTTCCCTTTCAATAATACCGTTCTAAGGACTGAAGTCATATCCTTGTCAAATTTCTACTTTTGATATGTTTGACGCATTTCCTACTTCTCTTCTTGGATTAAGAACATGTGGAAGTGCTCATCTCAGTTTGAATTCATCATTATGAGGGGCTGTTTTGCTTAATATATGTGACTGTATATGAACTCAAAATGAAGTATTCTTGAAAATAAAGAACTAACCTTAGATCTAAAATTTCTTTTTTTTTCTTTTCTGGCAAATTTTAAAATTTTAAGTGTTATTCTCATCTCATTTCTTTTCTGAATATGGTTATCTTGCATTGGTAGATGTGTGATATATGTCGTTTCCTCAAAGGTTCTCTAAATAATAAGGGTCTAACATAAGTCTTAACCATTAAAGGTAAACTAGGACCAAAACCTGAATCTTATCTGTCCATTATCACACCCTAAAATTGTGTTGACGTTAGTACATTTGTGAATCTGTTAACCCACTTGCCACATTAACTAGTGTTTGAACCCATCCTTGTAAATTTTTGTCTAAGTTCCCCTTAATGCACAGGTCGTTTATCTAAGTTCCCCATAATTTTTTGTTTGGCTAGTTATAAACAAAAATCTAAAGAAAAATTAGTTTTCTAGTAGTTTAGTTTTTTAGATAAAGCTGAGGCATATTTGTAGAGTAACTGAATGTTTAAAGTTCTTAATACATTGGTTTGAGTACTTTCAACATGGTAATAGATTCTTAATTTTTCCTATGCTAGTCTGTATGGTTACAAGACCTCAGCAACCATTAACTAGGCATGAAAACTGTTTTCAGAAAATTATAATAACACAGCATGTCAACATATTTTCAATAAAAGCTTAAGTGTTAAAGTTTAGATGTAAAATTTTCTTATGTCCTATGATAGATTCATTTTTGCTTGGCTATAAGCTTTGCATTTTTTGTGACTTCTAAATCTTTTAGGATGGATGCTTAAATTATAATATTTTTCATTTTTTCAAAAAGGGCATTGAGCTTGTAGAACTTGTAAGCCTTCATCTTTCTTTTTTCTCACATTTGTTAGTTCCAATATATACTAGATATGCACTGATATAGTTTATGCCGCTACCAAATGTTAAGAAACCATATTTTTAACTGTGCATTCTATCCAATTTTAGTATAAAAAATATGTTGACTTGATCATGTATATGTTTGCTCTTAAATCTGTCACTCAATTTCGTTTCCCTATTTGTCTGCATTTTCTATTTCCTCAGGATCCCTGCTTATTTTTTTTAAAGATTTATAACTCATTCTTCATGTTTTGACATGTGGGATATTATACTTAACTGCTAAAATGATTTTTCAAATAGAAACCATATTGTTAAGAGATTTTTATTTTTTTTATGTTGGGCAGTGTATTAGATAGTACTTAGTAAAATAATTCACAGCGTTTAGGTCTACTAGTGATAATAAAGACAATAAAATGGTGGTCGTGCGTAACTTCCGACGTTAGTTTGATTCACATTTTCGATATTCTTGTTGGTAGCAACCTTTAATATGTTCTTAGTTGTTCCTTAAGTTTCTTATTGAGCTTTCATGTTTTTGTGTTTATCTAATATTTCTAGAACACTTGTTTATAACGATATTTCTTCCTTTACTATATGACTATTGTGGTCTTTTAGATTACTGAATACATTTGTTAACTTGGATAAAATATGACTACATGTTGGCTTACTATTTGCTAGACAGAATACTATATACATATATATGTATTTTTGGTTTGGTTCAAGTATAGTGAGACCACAGTATTGGAAATTCTCTATTTTGCCATCAATATTTTGAGTTTGGATAATATTCTAGCAATACTAATCTAATTATATAAGTTCAAGAACTTTCACTGTGAAGTCTTGAATGGATGGCATCTCATAGTTTAGCTTGGTTCTCTTCAATAATTGTCATACTTGATACATTTGGTATGCCTGAAAAACCATGCCCCTTAGGAAATCTCAGGATAAAAATGTATGCAGGGGTATATTTTGTTTACATCCTTTAACCTTTATCCTCTGCTTAGGATAAAATAATTTGAAGATATGTGATAAGATTTTTTAGTTCGATTCCATGTAAATGTCCATATTGATTCACCTTTAGAATTTCATATGTTAAGAATCTATTAAGTGTTTTTATCTATTTATTTTTAATCCCCTCAATTTTGGTTCATTTTAGATCTCGAGGTGATCATATAAGTTTCAGATAAACATAACTTATTATACTTGCTGATAATTGACTCTACCAGCTATATTATAACAAGCAAGAGAATGCGGGATATATGGTTAGAAAGGGAAAGAGGCACTAGATTGCTAGATGAAAATATGTAATGAGATTATAGTTCTCTTCTCTGATTTGGATAGAGATGGAGTCAAGCCGTAAGATGTGCTTAACGAGCAATTATATTAGACTCTAGAGTATTATATATGGTTATCAATAGATATAGAGGATTTAGGCTTTAGCCATCAAGGACAAGTTGTTGGGTTTGAAGATCTTGAAGAAATAGAGTGGGCACATGATATCCTGATTGACCACGTTGTCATCCCACCTGAAATATGGGAACAAGTCATTCCCAGATCTTTGGCATACTTTGGAGCATGAAGACTTAGTTTAGTTGCTAGGATTTCTCTTTTATTATCATGTACTCTCTTTATGTTTTTGTCTAGGATTTTCTTTTATTATCATGTACCCTCTTTATGTTTTTGAAATCAATGTAATGGTCTAATGATGATATTTAAATAAAGTGGTTTGTTTATCAGTTTTTAACTCCAAAATCGAGCAGTGTCATTAATTAAAGCTTGGATCAATTTATCATAATCTCGATTATTTGAATCATAGGCCCACCTCTTAGCATAAAAGAGGTCTCATGCATCATAGGATGCATTTTTGATTATTGAAGTTTTCTTTTATTTATGTTCTTTGTATGCAACATGATGTATGCTTTTGTTTCTTTTTCAACATTGTTTTCTTAATTATTTTATTTATGGAAATTATTCACCTATATTGATATATTTCTTTCTTTTGAAGGTTTTCTTTCTTTTAATTTATTCCCCCAAAGGTTGATTTGTGTTGACTACGAACTGGCTGGTCAACCATACTTTACGAGATCAAAAGCACGAGCAAATGCCAACATGACTAATTCAGGTACACCTGACGGCTTAAGACTTGTCACTGTCCCAAGAGGTGAACTTGAGACTTCATGGGAGAAGAAGGAAGCCCTTTATAATGAACTTATAGCCAATATGATGCAACAAATGGCCGATATGCAAAGTGAAATTGATCGACTTTGAAACCTCACCAAACTATCCATTAACACGAATACTCCACTTCCTGAACATAGAACTAATACCACTATCCCATTTTCTTTTCTACCTATTTATTCTTATGCCTTCCAATACTTCCTACCAAATCCTTCATTCCGTTAAAACAACCCTATTTCTGCCAAATCTCCCGGTAACCCATAAGAAAGAAACCCATAACAAGTCGACTCACAACAAACAAACCTATTACCCTTCACTACTCTATATTTTCCTTAAGCTCCACTTACCCAAACCTCATTTACCCAAGCTCCATAGACCCAAAATATCCCACTTGCCCAAACTACCCAGTCGTCCAAAACTACTAAGAGACCCTACATATATTAGTAGC
>NC_061113.1:101688859-101727828 GCF_002878395.1 Capsicum annuum | reverse complement strand
AGTAGCACGTGCTATAATTACTAAAACGTAATATGTTCCACTAGTATATGTAGTGGGAGCTCAACCTTTCACTATCCCAATTTTAACCACACAAGAAGTTGATCCTTATAAGGAGATGGAAAGGGAAGTATGGTCAAAAGTAGATGAGAATGTTGCAAAAGATATTCATAGTTTAAAGGAAGCATTCAAAACTATCCAACAACACAAAGGATATGAAGGACTTGAGTATGAAAATTTATGTGTTCATCCAGATGTTGAGTTGCTGGTAGGGTATAAGGTGCCAAAATTCTATATTTTGATGGAAAAGGAAATCCTTGAGCTCATTTAAGGTCGTATTATGACAAGATCGTTGGAGTAGGGAATGATGAAGCCATTAGAGTAAAGTTGTTTATAAGGAGTTTGACAGGAGAAGCTCTGGAATGGTACACAAGCCAAAACCCATAGAAATGGCATGGTTTGAATGCCTTGGTGCAAGAATTTATGGATACATTCAGATTTAACACTGAAGTTATACCAGACAGGTTCGATTTAATGAAGATGGAGAAGAAGTTGACAGAGTCCTTCAAATAATATGCCATGCTATGGAGAGTAGATGTTGCAAAAGTTCAAAAAAAAAATAGCGGAAAGCGATATGACTTCTCTTTTTATGCAATCTAAAAAATATGTGATGTATTATGACAAGTTGATAACTGTGGTTGCACAGAAGTTCTCTAATATTGTTAGGATAGGGGAATTCATTGAAGAAGGTATTAAACTTAGAGAATCACTAATCTGGCAGCTTTACAAGCAATAAGGAAATACATTCTGATTCAACTGGGGGAGTGAATAAAAAGAAAAAAGATGGAGTTTTTGCTGTCATGACCATTCAAGAAAAAAGGCTGAACCAAATATTAACATACCAAAACCCACCACCCCGAACTTCATACTATAACCAATATGCCCAAACCCGTCATCCATATTACCAATCTTTACCTATCCCATATTCAGTATACACCACCCAGCCAATATATTTTCCTCCTCGAGCACCAACCTATCAAAACCTACCCCAATATCAACCTACCTATCCACCTCAAACCCATTACCAACCATAAAACCATCCTCTAAATTCTCCCAGACCTCGCCCAAACTATGAAAAAAGGCAAACCAAAACCTACACACCTCTAGCTAAACCTTTATTCCAGCTATATGAGAGATTAAGAACTATAAGAGTAATCTAGCCAATCCAAGGTAGAATTTACAATCCCCTACTTGGATACTATGATGGGAAAAAGATTGTGCTTATCACTCCAGGGTGCTGGGCATGACACTGAGAATTGTCTTACTCATAAGGATAAGATTGAGGCACCAATCAAAGAAGGAGTTATTCAGCTTAAAGTAGCTCCCCCTAAAATAAACAATAATCCCTTGACAAATCATGGTGGTGCTCATGTGAACATGATCACTATTGATAAAGAATACAATTTGAAAGGAACTATCATATTAGTCAATGATAAGAAAAAGGTTGAAACTCATATTTCTTTGTGCCTATAATTACAATCCAGATGTGAGCGTCAATTGAAGTAGAAGTTCTTGTTCCTAAGCCTACGATCACAACTTTAGTTGATAAAACACCTTCATTAGATATCAAAGCAATTACTTGGAATTACTTGACTGATGCAAGGGAACAAGAAAAAGGAAAATTGGTTGTAGAAGCTGCTGCTGTAGGAATGACAAGAACCGGGAGCTGTTATTTCCCTAAAGGAGTCATGTGAGAAGCGTGTAGTAAGGAGAATAGTCAAAAAAGGTTATGAAAGAGGTTGAGGTAGGGAATTTTTGGAGGAAAATATTGACTAAGGAGTATTCTATTGTGGAATAGTTAAAGAAAACCACTACCCAAATCTCCTTATTGTTATTATTGATGAATTCTGCAACTCATAGAAATGCTCTGGTGAAGGTGATGTATGATGGTGATGTGTCAACTGAGATAACTAGAGAGAATCTTTCATCCCTAGTGGGACAAGTTTTAGAAGTTAATATAGTCCCTTTTCATGAAGATGAGTTGCCACCTAAGAGGATGGGGCATAATAGAGCATTGAACATTATTGTCAGGTGTAGGGACATGTTTGTTTCTAAAGTTCTTATTCATAATAGCTCAGCTATTAAAATTTTTCCTTATCGTACTCTTTGAGTTTTGGGAATTAACATTGGGAAGTCTTATGAAAGTAATGTGAGGGTTAAAGGCTTTGATGATACTCAAAGGGGAGTCATTGGAGAAATTAATTTGGCACTACAAATTGGACATGTAGAGTTCATAGTGAAATTCAAGTGTTAAGACATATCTGCTAGTTACAATTTGTTATTTAGAAGACCCTGGATTCATAGTGCTGGTGCAGTCCCTTCTACCCTATACTAGACTTTAAAATTTGTTTGGGATTATTATGAAATTGTGATCCATGGAGAGAAAAATAGTTCTATCTACCATGAGAACTCAGTCCCAATTATTGAATACGTGGAACACCTAGATAGATTTATTTTTCATGTTTAGGAGATCATGTGTACTGCTCAAGTAGTCAAATTCACTAATTTCCATATTTCGCAGGAATACAAATCATGAAATGGAAAGATGTAGATTTGAGCTAAAAAGAATCAAAAAAGAAAAAGGAAGTGCCGTTGAAAGGCCTGAAGTAGAAACAAGCCTCAATTATCATGATCGCGGTTTGAGGACTACGATCATAGCTAGTTAAGCCAGGTCAAAGTACTGCGATCACAAGGTTTTTACTATGGTTGCAGTAGTCGCGATTGTGGTAGTTGCAATCACGAACAAGTACCAACAATTGAGGCAATGCAAGATTCTTGTCCAAGGGTAGGCTTGTAATTTCACATAAGCTGTTCCTAATTTTATGTAAGAGGCTCAACGCTATATCATTGAGAATAATCCCTAATTTTTGGGATTTTTCCCGCCATCTAGTTTCCAATTTTGAAGGAAGCTTCGTACTAATTTTGGGGTGAATAATACATTAGAGTAGCTCATAAGTAGAGGATAGCAAATTTCCATTAAAGATTCATTGGAATTTTAAGTGTGTTTTGCATTCTCTTTATTTTTCATGAATCAAATTGATGCAGATTTTGGTATATTTTTGTTTATTATCCTTATGAGTTGCTAGTTCTTCCTCTTAGGGTTATGTTTGAATAGGGTGCAAGTTTGCATGGGTTGTTATTGTTAGCTTTAATTCTTAGTTAATGTTGGGTTTCACAAATGTTTGATTATAAAATGGAATTTGTTGGTGAAAGCCTTAATTTTCCTAAACACCACATCATCCTTAAAAGAGGGATGTGGGTAGTCTATATCCTATATCATCTTTGAAAGAGGGATGTAGGTGACATGAGCATTTGTGAATAATAAGATAGAGAATAGTTATTCCCTTTTTATTATCTTAGAAATAAGGATAAATTGTGAAATTGTTAAATCTTGGGCATCATCCTAGAAATAGGGATGCCCAATTGAGGATTTGTGATGATTGGTTTATCACACCCACAAGGTATTCAAAAGAATCCGTGGGTTATAGTTTGATGATTTGTTGAAAGACTAGTATCAAAATCCCTAATCGAGCCTACCCAAGCATGCCTTAGTTAAGATTTGAAGGTTATTTTCATGTACCCATACATTAGTTGCCTCTAGTAAAGCATATACCCAAGATCTGTTCCTAATTGAAAACATTCTAATTGTTCTTAGTCTCGAATTAATCCTTTAGAAGCCCAAGAATTGTCTTACACTTTTGAAAAAATTCAAAATCCCCCTAATATATATATATATATATATATATAATATATATTTAAATTTAGCTAGTAACTTCAATTTCAAACTTAATTTAATCGCCACTCACATTGTTCCTCATGGATTTGACCCCGACTCAAAGTTGGGTAATTATATTGACAACGACCTCCTTGTAATTAATTTGACATGTAAGTTGAGTGTTATTAAATGGCATCATTGTCGTGGAATAATTTGGTGCATTGATTTAGTTTGGCATTTTAACTTACTTGCTTGGATTCAAACTTGTGAATATTTGTTAGTGATTTTCTTTTGTTTCTTGTGTTAGGTAGATTTTTGTTATTATTTACTTATTACAATGGCATCTTGGATGAATATTATTTTGATTGTTGGAAATCTTATCTTGACGATCCATGTCCATATTGTAATGGACCCCATTTTTGGCGAGATTGTAGATGTTGCATCATCTCGATCCTATTGGGAGTGTAATTATTTTTTGTGTAATGGTTGAGATGGACATTGGAATGATTACCCAAAAGCCCCCACCCCTCATTATGCTAATAAAAATGCTAGTTCTTCTTATGAGTTTGATAGGTCTCATGATGTGGAGAAGGAAAAACAACATGCCGGATACAATAGTGTTGAGGCAATGCTTCTAACTCTCTTGGATCGGGTAACTACAATAGAGAAGGATGTGCACCACATGCATCAATCCAATGAGGCACTTAGAAGGGAGATTATTTGGATGAAGGAAATGGGCAAGG
The DNA here is from genome assembly GCF_002878395.1 of Capsicum annuum. Lineage (NCBI taxonomy): Eukaryota > Viridiplantae > Streptophyta > Magnoliopsida > Solanales > Solanaceae > Capsicum > Capsicum annuum. The sequence continues at coordinate 101,723,313 of NC_061113.1, read as the reverse complement.
AAATAAATCTTTCAACTACCATGACCTTGCCCACTTTTCAAAATGAGGTTGATCAAGAAGAAATACCAAGCTATGTAGTTAATTATGAGCTTGCCAGTGAAGAATCCTCGGTGGACCCCCACCACTAAACTTAATATAATTGAAGATGCCAAAATCTAGGAAATTGTACTAGAGTTAAAAGAAGAAGACAAGTAAATCTCTTATAAAAACTCTAGTCCATATCAGGGTGAGGATGCTAATAGGGATGCAATTTCAGAAGTAAGGGATAGACCTCGTTCAAACCATTTTTCAAAATTGTTCTTAGTAGATTTTATGAAAGTCCACATACCCAAGAAAATTGTGGATTTTGGGAAGAAAGAGAACCATCCCTATATTTTGGGGTTTGACGTTCAGAAAGAGCACATGGAAGCCCCACACTCAAAGGCCAAGGAGCTCAAATTCCGATGTTCAAATAGTGGCCTATAGATTTTTCCACCATTACCTAAGGAGCCGAATCAGAAATTTGATGTGAAAATGGGTAAAGGGTTTAAGTCTTAAAAGTGGCGACATAGAAGCCGCATTGCCATATCCTTATTTGTATCACATTTCATCTTGGAAGATTTGAATCTTCTATCCCATTACCGCTTAAGGAACAGTGAGCGAAATTTGGGAATGGGATTCAAATATTCTAAGTGGAGGCATAAATAATAGTTAAGGGGTGTATCATGCCAAGACATTAAAAATAGGGCACTAAATAAGAAGCAACCCATCACGCCATGAAAGTGGCTTGTATCCATTGTTTTTAATTCTGTAGTGTAGATTTTAATTTTGTCAATTGAATAATTCAAGCATTTATGTCACTATAGAATGTGTTGATTAAGTTCGAGAAGGGAAAAGTGTGAAATTTTTGCTTAGTGATCTGAACAGGGGGAAATGTGTTATAATGAGAAATGGGTTGAACAAGGGAAAAGAAGGGTGCAGAATTGCCCCCAGTTACCGCGATCGCGGTCAGCCGCGTGTACAAGATCATGGATTTTTGACCGTGATTGCCGCCAAGTTTGTTTAAATGACCATCCGACTGCCCGTTCTTCCCCGCCGTACTTCTTTATCAAATTCTCTAAAAAAAATTGCATCCAAAAGCTGGAAATTTTCGTGTTGTAAAGTCACTCATTGCATCCCGTGCATCCTACACTATGGTATGTATTTTAACCCCCTTTAATTACACATTTTGTTGGCCTAAAATTTATGTTTTTGGAATTGGCCTAAAATTGTGTTTCCAACTCGAAATCTATACTTGAATATAATTGTCTGTGTGGTTGGCCGTTGTAGTTGGTGTACACACTTAAGGGGAAGTATTGAGTACCCAAAATTTGGTCTAAATAGGATAAAATTTGCGTGTACACCCTGTGTTTGATTTAATGCTCCAACGAATTCATTGTTGAATTTTTTGCGAGTCTGAGAGATAATCAAACACATACGACCTAAGTTTCATGAACATAATGATTAATTGATTGTTTGAAACACAAACTAGGGTTGGAATTGGGTATTTTGTGCTTTCAAAATTTTGGTAGGAATTGGTCTTAGATACCATGATTGCATTCATCGGGGCTAATATCTGAGAGCATTTTCCAGCTTAGACCAAAAATTTACATGCCCATTTTTCACCCTAAAACCCACTATGACATCACCCCATGAGTTTATCTAATTAACCTAGCATTGTTTTGGTGTGAAAATGCTAATAATAGTCCTGTTATGTTTCTTACAAGTACTTAGCCACAAAATGGAAGATTACAACCATATCCATTTCATGGCTCCAGAATGTCACAGCCTCTACTAAAGTGACCTCCCAAGGACAAAGTTACTCCTGGTAAGGGGTATTTGTATGGACAAGGTGCCAAAGAAATTACCGGCATTTCATACTAGGCTTGCTGCTACTGGGTGGATATGCTTTGTAACGAACCTCTATTTTTCTAATGAGCAATAGGTACGATAGTTCTATGCTAATATTAGCGTAGTCACCCTCTTAAAACCAGTAATGAAGATTAGAGAAAAGGAGGTACACTTTGGAGCGGAGTAGATAAATGACATATATGGGCTCCTATTTGCAGACATGGCTTAGTTCCAGGTAGAGGGTTGTGAGCCAGGGACCTCGATGGATATCATACTTTGACCTGGTATGGTGGTTCCCTGGGCTTCCACCAAGAGAGGGATCTCCATGAATGACTTCACAGTAGAGGCCAGGATTTGGTTGAATATGATCCGCAACTGGGTTTCTCCATGTTCACATATGACTTTTGTCTTAGATATGAAAGCTCGGATGGTGGCATGTATCTTGTCTGGAATCTCTCTAAATGTGGGCTATATTATTATCTAAGAATTGAGGTATTTTAAGAGTTAGCACAGTAAACTTCTTATTTTTTCTTCTCTTATTACTGAGTTGTGCAGGAGGGCCGAAATAGAGAAGTATCCTGTAGATATCTGGGTGCAACAAAACCCCCATATATTTTCACATAAAATTTAGGGAGAGGGTGCACCTGGTCAAAGCAAAAAGAGAAAGATCAACTTAGGCAAGTTGGCTCAGGAGGACACAGACTCATGTAGACCTTCCTTGGCAAACCCTTTTAATAAGATCTTAGGGGAGATAGGGGTGATCAATGAATTAATGTCTAAGCTGCCTCAGGGACCGGGGGAGTCCTTCACTGCCTGCCATTCCTATGTAGCTCGGTTATACTATGAAGTGTACATGAAAAACTAGAAAACGCAGAGAGCCACCATTACCAGACTAGAAAAAGCCTATTCAGCATTGGCATAATAACATAGGGACCTTAAGGAGTTGCATGAGAAGATGGCAAAGAGAGATAAGAAGAGATATAATTTTTTAACCAAGGTGTGGAAAGATGTGAAGGGCATCTTCAAGGTGCTCAAACCTAGGGGAAGGCTGTCTTCATCGATAGTTGAGAGTGACAATGAGGGCCCAACTAAGTGGTTCGGTGCTGAGAATGATGGAGCTGATGGAGAGCCTAAGGGAGATAGTAGCTAATGATGAAGACACAGGGCACACATCTTTTTCCCTTTCTATTGATAATGTAATTATGCAGTGGGGACACTGTAAGATATTGGTTGGGGGTATATCCTCCGTGTTGTATTATATTTTGTGTATGTGATTAGTGATAGTGAGACATTCCTGGATGTTTTATGTTTTTATTTGTGGATGTTTTGTGGAAGTTTTATGATTACTTGGATATTTTTATTTTGTTTTTGTGTTATAATTTTTAGGCACCTAGATTGTGCCCATGTTTCATGGAATATTTGCTTGTTTATTTTTAGTTCTTATTTTATTTTGTTATGGTGATATCGGACGAGCTTTTCCCTATGATAGATTGAGTGACGAAATGATTAAGGGAAAAGTATCGTGATTGCATTTTGAGCCATAGATGTAGGGGAAGTCTGAGTACCCATGGCTTCGAGGTCACAAATGCAACGGAAATTTGAGTACCTGTGGCATTTTGAATTTGGGATTGCACTTTTTACCTATCGCAAAGTCTAAGTAGCTATATAGTTTTCCCGTAAGAAAGCCAAAATTTGAGACGAAGGCTTGAGTTGGCACCATAATTATCAAATTGTGCATGGTGCAAATGCAAAGCAAACACCCTCCTTCGTCCAATATTTTTCAAAAATCAAGGGCATGGACACGAGTGACATTGTAACAAAACTTTTTCTCTTTTTGTGACACCAGAAATTTTGGCTTGTGAAAATTAGTAGATACTCCATTTTTTGTCTCTAGCAGGAGGGGAAATTGAGCCTCCTTGGAGAATTTGTATGCCATGTGTGGTGAGCTTGTTTATCCAAATCTTATGTGTACTTGTACTATCTAGAACTTGCCCCATTAGTCTCTCAAGGCTAATTTTTCATTGTACTTAGTTGTTGAGATGATCTTAGGCCATCTTTCTGACATTGGAAGTCCACTTTAGCCTAAAAAGCCTACCCTTGCATTTTCACAAACAAAAATTCTGCTATATTCATCAGGCCCTATACCACAAACCAATAATTTCTCAACTTTCTATATATCTTTATCATCGAACTCCCTCCTACTGTTTACAACCATTCTTGTCACTTCCCCTTCTTTGACATCTATAACAGGAACATGAGGACCATCAAGAATTATGTCCATCAGTTCGCTATCCTCAACCATAATAAAGTCAAAAATTCTTATATTCCACCACCCATAGTACTGTCCATTAAATCTAGATGGTCTAGTAGTAGATAGCCCTTTTTTTAGATTACGTGGAGCAACCGTGCTAACCAAGACACTCTTGGTGTGAAACTTTTAGAGTGAACTTGATCTGATACCAATTGTTGGAATCCTTGCGGGTTGCATCACACAGTGAGGGACCAGGTCCCTCAAAGTCAAGCACAGTTAATCAAACAATAAAGTACAGGAAAGCTAAGGGTACTGTAGGAAAGAAATAACATAAAAGTTTTAACGTGGACCTCCCCTACTGATTAAGGAAGGGAAAAACCATGACTTTCCCTTACAAGCACCAAATAAATAAACTCTAATCAACCTCTTGATTACAGACTCGATTTCATCCTAACTCTAGGCTCCTTTCGCTTTTAATAACTCTACTACAAGTTCATCTTGGAACCTCTGCGAGCACCCTCTCCAATGATTAACTCTGCTCTGAACAAGCTTAGGAAACTCTACCTAAGCACTATCGAGCATAAAAAACATAACACACTACTCTTATAGCATAAGTAGTTCAATTACAAATCAGAACTTAAGAACACTCACTCACACTTTAAGCATACTACAAAGATAAGAACATGAGCGATGCTTGAGCAATCCTGAAATGGAGTTTTTGCTACCTCTCTTAACTTTTTAGATTTGTGCAAAAACTATTTGAAGAAGAAGCATCTTTTTCCTTTTATATATGAGTGATGATTAGGGATAAAATATCATTACATCAGTTGTACTAATCAGTACAAGTAGCACCTGGAAGTTTGTTATACAAGAAGACAAAAATGTGCAGTCTTGCGTGCCAGCTGTACTGTACTATGAAAATTTAGGGACCTGGTCCCTTGTTATTTGCTGGTCATCAGCAAAACTCCGTATTGTAGAGAGCTTAATCTAGGAATCATAGATGGATGGAGTTTCTTAAGGATTATAAAATCTCTATCTTGTATCATTCGGGCAAAGGAAATGTAGTAGTAGACGCCTAGAGCCGAAAGGTGGCGAGTATGGGTAGCTCATCTTACATTTCAGTTTCTCAGAGGCTATTAGCACGGGACATTCAGTCATTATCCAACTTGATAGATCAACTTGATATCTTAAACCCTAGGAGAATTCTTGGTAGTGTTGAGTCGAGGTCCTATTTGAGCATATTCAAAGTCATTAGTTTGAGGATAAAGTGATTTGTATGATCTGTGATCAGGTGTTGTGTTGTGAGTCCAAGAGGGCTACCATAGCTTCTGAGGGTATTTTGAGATTTGATAGTCACATTTATATTCCAAGGGTTGATGACATAATTCGGTCGATTTTGTATAAGGGTCACAGTTCCAGATATTCTATTCACCCGGGTACAACCAAGATATATAAAAATTTAAGACAACATTATTGGTGGAGTGGTATGAAAAGAGATATGTGTCACGACTCAATTTTTGAGTCATGATGGCACCTACCATAATCCACTAGTAGATGAGACAACACTATAACCCAAAGATAATGCAATGGGTTACCTTGGTAGGAACGTCCAACATGGACCCTATATGGGAACACAATATAACAATGACATTCCACAAAGAAACAACTAACATTCGAATACCAACTGATGACCAGAAGATATTAGTACAAGAGCATCTCTACATTCGACAATAGAAATTACAACTCAATGTCAAATAGTTTTAAATAATCTTATACATTAGTCTCAAATACAAAAGACAAAATAAGGATAGAAGGGAAAAAGGGCAACTCAAACTCCAAGAGCTCACCCTGTCTCCTGATGATCAACACCGCATGACGTCAACTCAATGGCGGTAACTAGAACTTAAGTCTGTACCAAAAGGAACAGAAGTGTAGTATAAGTACCAAAACATAGGTACTCAGTAGGCATCATTTGCTATCTGAAAAAAATTATGATATAAGGATGATATAGAGTAAGATAATAACCTAAAGTCAAGGTATAGAATCGATCTTGAATGTTCTTCGACGTCACTATATAAGATAACTAATCAACTAGAATAATAGTATGATATTAAATATCCACATATACCATAACTTTCATACAACATAAGTAATTATTTTGGAAGAGTAAATCCACATATATATGATAACGCTCAAATTATACTCTTGAATGGGTGTAAGTGATCGTTGTCAATATAAAACCCAACTAGGTTGGGGTCGAATCCCACTGGGAATATGGTGTGAACTCAAGTTGTGTATGATTTAATCCACTGATAGTTTAATGTTTCCTGAGATGGGGAATTTAGGTTTAACAAATTGTTGTTTGTCAATTTACTTTCGGTGTTTGTAAATCAAGAGTTTATGAAATAACCAAAATTATGTTCACTAGGGCTTCTGGTACATGACAAATGCTAAAAGTTGTTCAAGATTCTCACGGCGGGCAGGATAACAAGCTATATTTATCGATGTTATGCTTAAATGTCTCTCGACCTACTTAAGCATTTAATTCCCTAATCCTCTCAGACTCAGGAAATTTCTATTTACTACCCAGATTTTACCTCAGGTTAACTAACGTTGTTATAACGTTGATTATTAAACGAAGTATTTCTGAGTCCCTGTTGATAATTCACTTCCTACTATATTTGATTTCTTTCTCAAGAAAATCAAAACAGGTGTGTCTACTATTTGCAACCAACGGACGTTAATTAAAACTTCAGAATTATCAAGAAATCCTACCACATTTTGAATCTTGAATACTTAGCACCTCATCAAGACCTAACCCTAGATCCCATAACATAAGTTAATGGAGTTTATCCACTCATGATGTAATGAACAAAACACATAATTGAATTCATGATTTGAAAGATAAACTTATAGAGATTACTAATAACTAGTGAATCGCAGATTGGATCACAAAGGAAAAATCCCAAAATACTGATAATAATCTCTCAAAAATAGTTGTGTTGTTAAAGTCAAGAAGTAAAGAGAGAAAATATCAAAATATGCTGTCCAAAACAGCAGGTGTCGACCTTGTGAGGAATAATAATAATAATAATCAAAATGTCTAGAAAACCCTAAAACAAAGCTTTAAATAGTTTACCCTAAATAAGGAAACAAAATCAAGGTTATAGCTTTTTCTCGAAATAGACGATGACTATTGGTGATGCCTTATTAGGATCCTAACGACTTATCAAGAATGTCGTCAGGTCTTCTTTAAATCTTCACTAGTCCTATCTTAGGTTGACGACAACTTCTGACGGCTTATCAGGACTATGACAACTTATCAGAAATGTCGCCACACTTTTGCTCCAATTGACATGTCCTGCCTAAGTCTGATGGCAGTCCTGACGACTTATCACCATTATGACAGCCTATCACAAAATGTCGTCGATTCTACCAGCTGGAACACATTCTCTGTTTAAGGATGATGATGTCCTTGATAGCCTATCACCGGGCTGACAACCTACCATGAATGTCATCATCTGCACTTGTCTTTTAATTGCTTTAGATTTCAACCTTTTTTTCTTCCATTATTGTTGGTTCTCTATCATATCAACTTAAACTGCAAAATCAAAAACAAACTAATCAAAAATAACTAAAGTTGCTTAAGACCTTGTAATTATTTAGAGTTAAAAGCCTCAAATGTGTTAGCATATGCTCACACAACAATATACAATAAAAATCATGTAATTACCATAGTCAACACAACAACATTATTAGAGTATAAAGCAATGGAACTTACCACGACATCCCATACCACCGGGAAGTACACTTAATAAAAACAAACAAAGAACTCATCACGGCATCCCATACCACCGGAGAGTACACCAAAAGTTCAATCCATCAACATATCAAGTTACAACTACACAAGTAACTCACCAAAGCCACTGGTTGTATATTCCCGCCATGGCCTCTTACCAAGGTCTACAATCATCATCAATACCACAATTTGACACAACGAAGACGGTATTACCATAATATGGTTATATAGTTATTTAATATCTAATTTATTAATAAACTTCATATCTAGCATATACTAGCCAGCCTCCATTTCTATAAGCCACTAGTTATTAAGTCTAATAGTTTACAAGTCATCAAATAAGGAAAATCCACAAGTTACCAACACTATTAATTATTCACCCATTACAAAGCAATCTTCTAGTCAGCCTCCTAATTATTTAAGTCTTCAATTAAGCTACCATGACATCACATATTAGATGCCAACTTAACTACTCATCATACAATACTAGGTCTATCATCATTGAGCATGTCACAACCTTAAGGGCTAGTTTCCATATTTTAGCTAACTAAGGTCCACCAACTAGTTCACTAGGATTCTAACCTACTAGTCTTAGTCATTTATTAGAGAGAGCTAGTTATCACATATGCCACTTTACTAGGAGAAATTCAATAACATAACTATTTATCCAAGTAATGTAGATTTAATAGGTGATCCCTTGGTTCTACACAATATTACACATATCAATTAGCCTTAACCCAATACTCAACATAATCAACTTCTCATTACTAATTAGAGTTAACAAGGGCCACACTTCTTATCTAGTAATTAATGACAAATAATGGATAACAATTTACCAAGGAAGACATCATGTCCCAAGTACACAAATGGGTTTAGCCACACACGACATAACCTTACGTATAACAGTGAAATCATATGTACTCACCACACATAAAATCATCATAACATCTTTACCTCTTTTGTGTTTACCAGGCATCATCATATCATCATTACCTCTTTTGAATTTACTGGGCATCCTCATAACATCATTATATCCTCTGGATTCACCGGGCATCATCATAACATCCTTATATCCTCTGGATTCACAGGGCATCATCATAACATCATTATATCCTCCGAATTCATTGGGCATCATCATAACATCATTATATCCTCCGAATTCACCAAGCATCATCTTAACATCATTATATCCTCTAGATTCAATGGGCATCATCATAACATCATTATATCATCTGGATTCACCGGGCATCACCATAAAAAAATAATATCCTTCGGATCCACCGGGCATCATCATTACATTAACACATCCTCCAAGGCAACGATATACACATACATATGTAGTCAAATTAATAAGCATATACAACCCACAATGATAGAGTATAAGTGATGTAAGGTAACACATACCATCATACTTTACTATTAATCATCTCTATATAGTGACCAAAGATGTTCCTTTTTCAAAAAACTTTAGCTTGTACACAACTACAACAGTCTCTTCCTAAATCCATGTGAATTCCTCTTTGCAGTTTTTCATTTCACCAAGTTCGTAAAATGATTTTACTTCCAAAATTCAATAAGATTGGGGATATCATAACATCATTATATACTATAGATTCACCGGGCATCATCATAACAAAATAATATCCTCTGTATCCACCGGGCATCATCATTACATTAACGCATCCTCTAAGGCAATAATATACACATATATATGTAGTCCAATCAATAAGCATATACAACCCACAATGATAGAGTATAAGTGATGTAAGGCAACACATACCAATATACTTTACTATTAATCATCACTACATAGTATAAGTAGATGAGTAAGCATGAGTGTCTAAATGTATACGTAATTACCACTTTTCCAAGTTAACATGTTTATAAGCAAGTCAATTATAAGTATAGTGCATACTCTCTAGATGCCTTTTTTTCTCCCATATTTCACAATACTAACCGCAAAGGAAAATCTTTCACATAAACATTAGCTAATCATTAGGATTGGGTCATAGCAAGAGTGGTAACATAATTAGAGGTTACCTTAATGAACTCATCAATAAGACAAGTGATAGTATAACCATAGATTCAATTTACAAGACTCTCCAAGGCTATCCATATCATGACAACAAGATAATCAATCAAGTGTACACATTATCCAATCATCGACCACATGGATATCCGACAATTGGGTTTAAACATTATAACCTCAAAAATGTAACTTAGACGTTCATCTGGTATCTAGGTCACTAAGGAATTACATAGTTAAAGCTTAAGGTAGGTCAAGTCGCACTCCTAAATCCCTATAATGCCAAAGTTGCTTCTATAAGACAAACTTCTACCCAGAATTAGGCTAGGTTATCTAAATTACACCATAAGGGCTTAACAATCCTTACTAGGCCTATATGGGAAAATCTTCTTCAAGTATCCTTTCTAAGTCACCCCAAACACTAAGGAAAATTCATAACTAGTCATATTTCGGTCAACGTACTCTTAAGGTTAGTCAACAACATCATTCTCTTCTACTAGAGCAACTAAAGTATTCTCATACTATTCATGAGACTACAAGTAGAACTATCCAAGGTTCTAGGCTGCAGTGAAGTTTCACATTTTACAAGTTTAATAGCCTATGAGGATCAAGTAATCCCAAGTACTATCATTCACCTATTTATTTTCTAAGACCCCGCCCAATCTCACAAGATATCATAATTATACTACAATTAAGCTTAATCTAAATACAAGTAATCCTAACCTTCAAGTGTTGCGCATGCTTCTCACTACTCCTCGAATACACAAGAATATCATCAATGAACATAATAAAAAAACGTCTAGATTGGGTCTGAACACACGATTTATCAAGTCCATAAATATGGCTGGGGCATTAGTTAGCCTAACAGACATCACCAAGAACTCATAGTGACCAAATGGGTCCTAAAGTCTATCTTTGGGATATCCTCAACCCAAATCCTCAGCTGATGATAACCAAACCTCAAATCTATCTTAGAAAATATAGTTGCACCCTGAATTTGGTTGAATAAATCATCAATACGAGGCATAGAATAATAGTTCTTCACTATCACCTTGTTAATCTGCCTATAATCAATACATATTCACATCGACCTATCTTTCTTCTCTATAAAAAAATAGGGGCTCCCCACGGGGACACACTTGGTCTAATAAAACCCTTACCAAGAAGATCCTGGAGCTGGGAGTTTAGCTTCTTAATCTCAGCAGGCATCATACGGTAAGGTGTCATAGAAATAGGTTGGTGCCAGGCTCAACGTCAATAGAAAAGTCAATCTCATGGTTAGGGGGAATACCAGACAGGTCGGCAAGAAACATATCAGGAAACTCACACACAACAGGAATAGAGTCAAACATCAAACTTCCTACACAGGTATCACATACATAGGCAAGATAAGACTCGCAACCCCTCGATATAAGCTACCTGACACAAACATATGAAATAATCCCCGTCGACTCGCGTCTAATCGATCCCTACCACACGACTAGAGGTACGTCGATCATGGCTAAGGTAGTCTTGCCAAAACAATCAATGACTGCATGATAGTTAGATAACCAGTCCATGCAAAGAATCATATAAAAATCCAATATATCCAGAATAATAAGATCAACACAAATATCAATATCAGTAAAAACCATAACACATGATCTAAATACCCGATCCACTACAAAAGAATCACCTGCAGGAATAGATATGCACAAAGACAAGAATAATAAATCACTAGTCAAGTCCAACCGTGGTGCATACTAAGCAGATATATAAGAATAAGTGGATCCAGGATCAAATAAAGCAAAAGCCGACTTATGGAATACCAAAATTACACCTATAACTACAGTATCCAAAGTCTTAGCCTCAGGTCTAGCAGGTACTGTATACAACTGACACGTCCGTCACCTTATTGGGTACCTGGCCGACCTCCTATTCTGCCTTCTTAAGTACCACCTCGAGCACCCTGGTAACCACCCCTATGACCTCGCAAATAACCTATACCTGAAGGATGACCTACCCTAATGGGATTATCTGCCTGGGCTAAAAAAGCCATCGCCCCACAACAAGGGAACTCTCTAAAGAAATGACGGGGAAGTCCACAAGTAAAACAAGATTCACGAGCAGAACCAGAACATACAAATCTGGCTGATCCGGCATAGCTACCATACCTAGAATGGACTACAGATGAATCTCTCAAGGAATGATCACTACCCTTACTTGGGAGACAACTAGTAATGAACTAACCCCATCAGCGGTCTTAAAATCTGCCTGAACTGGTCAACTAGTCTGACTCTGAGGCTGAAAATATAGATATGGAGAATATCCAGCATAAGAAATACCACCACTAAATTAGGAACTACTATGGCTATCACCAAATCTGTCCTGAATCTTAGGCCTCTTAATACAACCCTCAGATTATATGTCCTCCATAATTTTATTATGATAAAAAACCTCAACAAAAGTCCTACCCGCAATAACCAAACTTTGAGTAGCCATCCAAAAGGGATGTCTCTGTCTTCACACAAAGCAACAAACACTCTTATACTCTACATCCAAGATAGAAGTCGCATGCTTAGCCAACTCATGGAAATGAGCCTAATACTTTGTAACTATACAGAACCCTACTTTAATATAGAGAACTAATCTCTCAAGTGATTTATAAGGCTGTACAACATATACTTCTCCAAGAACATCTTAGAGAACTAAGCCCAAGAGAGAGGGGAAGATCTAACTGGCCTAAAACTCATAAAAAATTTCCACTAGTGTTGAGCAGACACGTCCAATAGAAATATGGTGCAATCTACACCATGAGTCTCAACAAGGCTAAACCCACAAAGCCTATCCTCACAAGTATTTAGAAACTTATGTGCATTCTCTCTAGCAGAATCAGAAAACCTAGGTAGAGCAAACCTCAAGATCTACCCAGTGTCTTTTGTTCCTCAATAGATTAGCAGGCTGGGTCACAACTGGCTAAGCGACTACTGGCTGAAAAGCTACCAGAATAAGAAGAACCTCAACTCCAGGAGCTATAGCTACAGGCTGCACTCCTGTCCCTATAGTATGCGAACCATCAATAATACCCAACAATTGAACTAAATCATCTCTAAGTAAAGAAGAGGGGATGAATCTTGGTAGAGCTTGGGATGGTCCCTGTCTCACCGCAGGCTGACGTAGAGGAGTTTCTAGCTTGAGTGCAGGAATAGAGTTCGGAAAAGGTCCACCCTAATCCCTAACTAGGGACATATCACTAGTCTGGATCTATGAAAGAGTAAAGTCAAGAGAATATCCAATAAAACAACCCAGACTCCTAACACGATATGAGTAAAAGAAGTGAGGCACTCCTAAAAATGTCCTATAGCCTCCCGAAGATAGGAAATGAACGTCAAGCATTTATATCCATAGGACTCTCTTAGACACTTGGTCTTGTACCAATAATATCGGTAAAACCTAGGCTATGATACCAATTTATCACGACCCTATTTTCAAGTCATGATGGCACTTACCATAACCTACCAGTAGGTAAGCCAACACCGAAACCCAGAGCTAATGCAATGGGTTACCTTGGTAGGAATGCCCAACATGGACCTTCTATAGGAACACGATATAACAACAAAATTCCATAAAGAAATAACTAACATTCAAATAATAATCCCATGACCTGATAATATTAGTACAAGAGCATCTCCACATTCGACAATAGAAATTACAACTCAACGTTTAATAGTCTTAAATAGTCTTATACATTCATCTCAAATATAAAAAATTGAATAAGGATAGACGGGAAAAGGGAAACTCAAACTCTAAGAGTTTACCCTATCTTCTGATGATCAACACCGCATGACCTTGACTCAACGATGACAATTAGAACTCGAGTCTGCACCAAAAAAGTACAAAACTGTAGTATGAGTACCAAAATATGGATACTCAGTGCGCATCATTGGTTGACTGAGTTAAATTATGATATAAGGATGGTATAGAGTAAGACAATAACCTAAAGTCATGGTTCAAAATTGAACTTGAATCTTCTTCGATATCACTGTATAAGATAACTAATCAACTTGAACAATAGTACGACATTCCATATCCATATACACCATAACTTTCATACAACATGATAATCATTAGTTATCATATCTAGCATATACTAGCCAGCCTTTGTTTCCATGAGCCACTAGTTATCAAGTCTAATAGTTTACAAGTCATCAAATAAGGAAAATCTAGAAGTTACCAACATTATTATTTATTCACCCATTACAAAGCCATCATCTAGTCAGCCTCCTAATTATTTAAGTCTTTAATTAAGCTACCATGACATCACATATTAGATGCCAACTTAACTACTCATCATACAATACTAGGTCTATTATCATTGAGCATGTCACAACCTTAAGGGCTAGTTTCCATATCTTAGCTAACTAAGGTCCACCAACTAGTTCACTAGGCTTCTAACCTACAAGTCTTAGTCATTTATTAGAGAGAGCTAGTTATCACATATGCCACTTTACTAGGAGGAATTCAATAACATAACTATTTATCCAAGTCATGTAGATTTACTAGGTGATCTCTTGGTTCTACACAATATTACACATATCAATTAGCCTTAACCCAATACTCAACATAATCAACTTCTAGTTACTAATTAGAGTTAACAAGGGTCACACCTCTTATGTAGTAATTAATGACAAATAATGGATAACAATTTACCAAGGAAGACATCATGTCCCAAGTACACAAATGGGTTTAGCCACACACGACATAACCTTACGTATAACTATGAAATCATATGTACTCACCACACATAAAATCATCATAACATCTTTACCTCTTTTGTGTTTACCAGGCATCATCATATCATCATTACCTCTTTTGAATTTACTGGGCATCCTCATAACATCATTATATCCTCTGGATTCACCGGGCATCATCATAACATCATTATATCCTCTGGATTCACAGGGCATCATCATAACATCATTATATCCTCCGGATTCATTGGGCATTATCATAACATCATTATATCCTTCGAATTCACCGAGCATCATCTTAACATCATTATATCCTCTGGATCCAACGAGCATCATCATAACATCATTATATCATCTAGATTCACTGGGCATCATCATAATATCATTATATACTCTGGATTCACCGGGCATTATCAAAACAAAATAATATCCTTCGAATCCACCAGGCATCATAATAACATTAACATATCCTCCAAGGCAATGATATACACATACATATGTAGTCAAATTAATAAGCATATACAACCCATAATGATAGAGTATAAGTGATGTAAGGTAACACATACCATCATACTTTACTATTAATCATCACTATATAGTGACCAAAGATGTTCGTTTTTCAAAAAACTTTAGCTTGTACACAAATACAACAGTCTCTTCCTAAATCCATGTGAATTTCTCTTCATAGTTTTTCATTTCACCAGGTTCGTGAAATGATTTGACTTCTAAAATTCAATAAGATTGGGGATATCATAACATTATTATATACTACGGATTCACCGGGCATCATCATAACAATATAATATCCTCCGTATCCACCGGGCATCATCATTACATTAATGCATCCTCTAAGGCAATAATATACACATACATATGTAGTCAAATCAATAAGCATATACAACCCACAATGATATAGTATAAGTGATGTAAGGTAACACATACCATCATACTCTACTATTAATCATCACTATATAGTATAAGTAGATGAGTAAGCATGAGTGTCTACATGTATACGTAATTACCACTTTTCCAAGTTAACATGTTTATAAGCAAGTCAATTATAAGTATAGTGCATACTCTCTAGATGCCTTTTTTTCTCCCACAGTTCACAATACTAACCCCAAAGGAAAATCTTTCAGATAAATATTAGCTAATCATTAGGATTGGGTCATAGCAAGAGTGGTAACATAATTAGAGGTTACCTTAATGAACTCATTAATAAGACAAGTGATAGTATAACCATAGGTTCAATTTACAAGACTCTCCAAGGCTATTCATATCATGACAACAAGATAATCAATCAAGTATACACATTATCCAACCATCGACCACATGGATATCCAACAATCAGGTTTAAACATTATAACCTCAAAAATGTAACTTAGACGTTCATCAGGTATCTAGGTCACTAAGGAATTACATAGTTCAAGCTTAAGATGGGTCAAGTCCCACTCCTAAATCCCTATAATGCCAAAATTGCTTCTATAAGACAAACTTCTACCCAGAATTAGGCTAGGTTATCTAAATCACACCATAAGGGCTTATCAATCCTTACTAGTCCTATATGGGAAAATCTTCTTCAAGTATTCTTTCTAAGTCACCCCAAACACTAAGGACAATTCATAACTAGTCATATTTAGGTCAACATACTCTTAAGGTTAGTCAACAGCATCATTATCCTCTAATAGAGCAACTAAAGTATTCTCATACTATTCATGAGACTATAAGTAGCACTATCCAAGGTTCTAGGCTGCAGTCAAGTTTCACATTTTACAAGTTTAATAGCCTATGAGGATCAACTAATCCCAAGTACCATCATTCACCTATTTATCTTCTAAGACCCCGCCCAATCTCACAAGATATCATAATTATACTACAATTAAGCTTAATCTAAATACAAGTAATCCTAACCTTCCTTGAGTCCAAATTGCTAAAGAACCAACGAGCTTTGCCTACACTTTTCTTGAAGCCTCTTCCATGAGCCAAGCTATCAACAACATAATCTAAGCATTATTACCAGATTAAAAACACCCATTATGGAACCATTATGTTATGGTCCTAAATGACACAAAATCCCCAAAGTTCAACTATCATTAGGGAGATATAACCCTTAAGAAATTTGCGTAAATCAATCATATTTGTGGCTACAATTGAGCCTCAAAGACTTAGGGGTTTTAGATCTAGAAATCCAGATATTAATATCAAACTTTAAGGAATCTTACCTTAGATTTATAAAAAAAATGGATTACATAATTTATTCAAGATCCTAATCAACCCACAAGACTTACTTCAAGATTTTACACTCTATTAGGGTTTAGAGCTCAAGAGGGAGGCATAACATTGCCAATATTTTAGGCAAGACAACCTTTAAATAGGCTTTGACCAGGCCTTAGGTAGCACGGTTACGTACACTACTAGGCCGTTGTCGTGGCACCACGTTTGAACCTCACATACCACAATCGCTGTATCTCTCTCTAAGCCAGACAATGACTAAAGCTTGGAACTTAGTTCAACGCTTTGGCCGATGCCTCGAGATGCACTCAGAGTTGGTTTCAAGCAAATAAGATTGTAACCACATAGATTTTGATTTTCAGATGCATTAGCAAAGTCAAGTTTTGCATTTAGGGTCGGTTTACTGAAGTTTTTGCTCGGTGTTCAAAAGAACCAATGAAGAATTCAAATTGGAAAAGTAGTTCTAACAACCAAACGAACTGGCAGGTAACCAAACTATCGATTCCAGCAAGTCACTAATAACTTAGGGAAGCTATGGAGTAGCTTTATCAGTAAAAATAAGCAAGAATGCAGACAATGACCTGAAGGGTCATTACAACATACACTACTAAGGAACTTTTGTCACCAAAAGTTAAAGATAAAGAAGATACGTGAGGTCTCGAACAAATAATAATACTGGGACCAAATCTCATTCTCAATATCCCAAGAACCCTAAGCTACTGGGCGATGCCTCCAGTGAACCTTGACTACAAGAATCTCTCTAGAATATAGTCATTTTACATCACTAGGCAAAATACCCACGGGTTCCTCCACAAAGGCTAACTGCTTGTTTAACTGGACCGAGTCTCATCTAAGAACATGGGATGGATCAGGAATATACTTCCACAACATAGAGACATGAAAACCAGATGAACAATGGCAAAGTCTGGAGGTAAAGCTAAATCACAGGACACCTCTCCCATTACACAGAGGATCTCAAAAGGAACAATATAGCAAGGGCTAAGCTTACCCTTCCTCCCAAATCTCATCATACCTCTCATAGGGGAAAACATGAAGGAACACACAATCACCAACTCCGAATCTCAAGGGATAGAGTCTACATTTGACATAGGCCTTCTGCCTACTCTGGGATGATCTCAGCCTATCTTGAATCACCCTAACTTTATCCAATGAGTCCTGAAGCAAATATGTACTATAGGGTCTAACCTTGGAAGTCTCAAACCATCCTATAGGAGAACAACATCTCCTACCTTAAAAGCCTCATAAGGCTCTATCTCAATACTCGAATAGTAACTGTTGTTGTAGGCGAACACTGCCAATGCTAAGTTTTGATCCCACTATCCTCTTAAGTCCATAAAAGGCTCAGAGCATATCCCCAAGCTCTCGAATAGTCCGCTCGAACTGACCATCCATCTATGGATAAAAGGTTGTACTCAAATCCACTCGAGTACCCAACTCTTCCTTAAATGCTCTTCAAAATCATGAAGTAAATACAAAACCATGGTTTGATATACTAGACACAGGGACCCAATGTAAATGAGCTATCTCTCAAACATAAATCTGGGCTAATCTCATAGCATTGAAGGTCATCTAAATAAGAATGAAATATGCCAACTTGGTCAAACAATCCATAATAACAAAAATTCCATTGTTACCACGGGAGTACGAGGGAAAGACCTAATAAAGTCCATGGTAACCCTTTCCCATTTCCACTCAAAAATGGGTAACCTTTATGTTAAACCGCGTGGGCACTAATGATCAGCCTTAACCCGCTGACAACATAGGCAACGCGCTACAAAGTTTGACATATCTTTCTTCATACCACCCCACTATTAAAGCTACCTCAAATATCTATACATCTTAGCCATATTGGGATGAACAGAATATCTAGAGTTGTGCGCCTCATGAAGAATCAACTAAATCAAGTCATCAAGTTGGGGAACACAAACACGACCTTGAAACCTTAAGATACCCTCAAAATATATGGTGTGTCTCCCAGAGACTCACCATTCATCATCCGATCATGGAGAAAAAACAACTTACTATACTCAAATTGAGATTTCTTCTCAAATAGGGATTACCTCGCCTCTACATAAGCCAAAATCCTCGTAGGATCCAAAATATCAAGACAAACCATCAAATTGGCTTAGGATTGGATATCCCGTGCCAAAGGCCTCTGAGTAACTGATATATATGCCAAACGACCCATACTTACTGCCTTGCGACTCAAGGCATCACCCACCACATTCTTCTTACCCAAATGATACAAGATGGAAATATCCTAGTTCTTTAGTAACTCCATCCATCAGTGTTGGTGAGCATTATTATCTCTCTAGGTCATAAGTTACTGAAGACTATGATGATCAATGAAAATCTCACAATGCCTACTATACAAGTATTGCCTCCAAATCTTAAGTGTGAAAATTACCGCTGCCAACTTCAAATAATGAGTGGGGTAGTTGTGCTTATGCACCTTAAGCTGTCTAGAACCATAGGCAATGACACGACCCTACTGCATCAAAATACATCCAAGACCAATAGCAGATGCATCACAAAACACTATGAATCCCTCCTGTCAACTGGAAAGGCTATTAGTGGGGTTGAAGTGAGACAATCCTTGAGCTTTCCAAAGCTCACCTTATACTTCTCAGACCATCGAAAAGGAACTTCCTTTCGGTTCAATCTTGTCATAGGGGCTGACATGGTAGCAAAGCTCTCAACAAAGATCCTATAATAACCAGCCAAACTAATAACACTGCGAACCTCAGTCGAAGATGTAGGCCTAGCCCAATCATGTATCGCTGAAATCTTAGCTGGGTCTACCATAATACCTACCTTTGACACCATGCGTCCAAGAAATGATACTGACTCAAGCCAAAACTCGCACTTGGAGAACTTGGCAAAAAGCATATGCCTTCGCAAAAATTATTGCACAATCCTCAAGTGCTACGCATGCTTCTCACTACTCCTCGAATACACAAGAATATCATCAATGAACATAATAAAAAGCGTCTAGGTTGGGTCTGAACACACGATTTATCAAGTCCATAAATATGGCTGGGGCATTAGTCAGCCTAACAGACATCACCAAGAACTCATAGTGACCATATGGGTCCTAAAGTCTATCTTTGGGATATCCTCAACCCGAATCCTCAGCTGATGATAACCAAACCTCAAATCTATCTTAGAAAATATAGTTGCACCCTGAATTTGGTTGAATAAATCATCAATACGAGGCATAGAATAATAGTTCTTCACTATCACCTTGTTAAGCTGCCTATAATCAATACATATTCACATCGACCTATCTTTCTTCTCTATAAAAAAATAGGGGCTCCCTACGGGGACATACTTGGTCTAATGAAACCCTTACCAAGAAGATCCTGGAGTTGGGAGTTTAGCTTCTTAATCTCAGCAGGCGCCATACGGTAAGGTGCTATAGAAATAGGTTGGTGCTAGGCTCAAGGTCAATGGAAAAGTCAATCTCATGGTTAGGGGGAATACCAGACAGGTCGGCAGGAAACATATCAGGAAACTCACACACAACAGGAACAGAGTCAAACATCAAACTCTCTACACAGGTATCACATACATAGGCAAGATAAGACTCACAATCCCTCGATATAAGCTACCTGACACAAACATATGAAATAATCCCCATCGACTCGCGTCTAATCGATCCCTACCACACGACTGGAGGTACGTCGGTCATGGCTAAGGTAACGGTCTTGGCAAAACAATCAAGGACCGCATGATAGTTAGATAACCAGTCCATGCAAAGAATCACATAAAAATCCAATATATCCAGAATAATAAGATCAACAAAAATATCAATATCAGTAAAAACCATAGCACATTATCTAAATACCCGATCCACTACAAAAGAATCACCTGCAGGAATAGATATGCACAAAGACAAGAATAATAAATCACTAGTCAAGTCCAACCATGGTGCATACTAAGCAGATATATAAGAATAAGTGTATCCAGGATCAAATAAATCAAAAGCCAACTTACGGCATACCAAAATTACACCTATAACTATAGTATCCAAAGTCTTAGCCTCGGGTCTAGCAGGTACTGTATACAACTTACATGCCCGCCACCTTGTTGGGTACCAGGCCGACCTCCTATTCTGCCTTCCTAAGTACCACCTCGAGCACCCTGATAACCACCCCTATGACCTTACAAATAATCTATACATGAAGGATGAACTACCCTAATAGGAGTATCTCCTTGGTCTGAAAAAGCCATCGCCCTACAAATAGGTAACTCTCTAGAGAAATGATGAGGAAGTCCACAAGTAAAACAAGATTCACGAGCAAAACCAGAACATACAAATCTGGCTGATCCGGCATAGCTACCATACCTAGCATAGACTATAGATGAACCTCTCAAGGAATGATCACCACCCTTACTAGGGAGACAACTAGTAATGAACTAACCCCATAAGTGGTCTGAAGATCTGCCTGAACTGGTCAACTAGTCTGACTTTGAAGCTGAAAATATAGACGTGGAGAATATACAACATAAGAAATACCACCACTAAATTAGGAACTACTATGGATATCACTAAATCTGTCCTGAAACTTAGGCCTCTTATTACATCCCTTACATTACATGTCCTCCATAATTTTATTATGATAAAAAACCTCAACAAAAGTCCTACCCGCGATAACTAAACTTTGAGTAGCCATTCAAAAAAGAAGTCTCAGTCTTCACACAAAGCAACAAACACTCTCATACTCTGCATCCAAGATAGAAGTCGTATGCCTAGCTAACTCATGGAAATGAGCCTCATACTCAGTGACTATAACAGAACCCTACTTTAACATGGAGAACTAATCTCTTAAGTGATCTATAAGGCTGTGCAGCATATACTTCTCCAAGAACATCTCAGAGAACTAAGCCCAAGAGAGAGGGGAAGATCTAACTGGCCTAAAACTCACAAAAACTTTCCACTAGTGCCGAGCAGACACGTCCAATAAAAATATGGTGCAATCTACACCATGAGTCTCAATAAGTCTAAACCCACGAAGCCTATCCTCACAAGTATTTAGAAACTAATATGCATCCTCTCCAGGAGTATCAAAAAACCTAGGTAGAGCAAACCTCAAAATCTACCTAGTGTCTTTTGTTCCTCAGCAGATTAGCAGGCTGGGTCACAACTGGCTAAGCGACTACTGGCTGAAAAGCTACCAGAAAACCTCAACTCCAGGAGCTATAGCTACAGGTTGCACTCCTGTTCCTATAGTATGCGAACCATTAATAATACCCAATAATTGAACTAAATCATCTCTAAGTAAAGAAGAGGGGATGAATCTTGGTGGAGCTTGGGATGGTCCCTGTCCCGCCGCAGGCTGAGGTAGAGGAGTTTCTGGCTTGAGTACAGGAATAGACTTTGGGGAAGGTCCACCCTGATCCCTAACTAGGGACATATCACTAGCCTAGATCTATAAAAGAGTAAAGTCAAGAGAATATCCAATAAACCAACTCAGACTCTTAACACAATATGAGCAAAAGAAATAAGGGACTCCTAAAAATGACCTATAGCCTCCCGAAGATAGGAAATAAAGGTCAGTATTTATATCCATAGGACTCTCTTAGATACTTGCTCTTGTACCAATAATATCGGTAAAACCTAGGCTATGATACCAATTTGTCACGACCCTATTTTCAAGTCATAATGGCACTTACCATAACCTACCAGTAAGTAAGCTAACACTGAAACCCAGACCCAATGCAATGGGTTACCTTCGTAGGAATCCAACATGGACCTTATATAGAAACATAATATAACAACGAAATTCCATAAAAAAACAACTAAAATTCAAATAGTAATCCCATGACCTGATAATATTAGTACAAGAGCATCTCTACATTCGACAATAGAAATTACAACTCAATTTTTAATAGTCTTAAATAGTCGTATACATTCATCTCAAATACAAGAAACTGAATAAGGATAGAAGGGAAAAAGGGCAACTCAAACTCCAAGAGTTTACCCTATTTTCTGATGATCAACACCGCATGACCTTGACTCAACGATGGCAATTAGAACTCGAGTCTGCACAAAAAAGTACAAAAGTGTAGTATGAGTACCAAAATATGGATACTCAGTGGGCATCATTGGCTGACTGAGTTAAATTATGATATAAGGATGGTATAGAGTAAGACAATAACCTAAGTCAAGGTTCAAAATCGAACTTGAATCTTCTTTGATATCATTATATAAGATAACTAATAAACTAGAACAATAGTACGACATTCCATATCCATATACACCATAATTTTCATACAACATGATAATCATTTTAGAAGTGTAAAGCCACATATATACAATAACAATCATGTAATTACCATAATTAACACAACTACCATCATTAGAGTATAAAGCAACAGAACTTACTATGACACCCTATATTGCTGGGAAGTACACTCAAGGAAAACAAACAAAGAACTTGTCACGGCATCCCATACCACCAGGGAGTACACCAAAAGTTCAATCCATCAATATATCAAGTTACAAATACACAAGCAACTCACCAAAGCCGCTGGTTGTACATTCCCACCATGGCCTCTTACCAAGGTCTACAATCATCATCAATACCACAATTTGACACAACGAAGCCGGTAGCACCATAACATGGTTATATAGTTATTTAATATCTAATTTATTAATAAACTTCATATCTAGCATATACTAGCCAGCCTCCATTTCCATGAGCCACTAGTTATCAAGTCTAATAGTTTACAAGTCATCAAATAAGGAAAATCTATAAGTTACCAACACTATTATTTATTCACCCATTACAAAGCCATCTTCTAGTTAGCCTCCTAATTATTTAAGTCTTCAATTAAGCTACCATGACATCACATATTAGATGCCAACTTAACTACCTATCATACAATACTAGGTCTATTATCATTAAGAATGCCACAACCTTAAGGGCTAGTTTCCATATTTTAACTAAGTAAGCTCCACTAACTAGTTCACTAGGCTTCTAGCCTATAAGTCATAATCATTTATTAGAGACAATAATTATAACATAAGCCACTTTACTAGGAAATATTCCATAACATAACCATTTATCCAACCATCATATTAAGAATACTGTTAACCTGTCTTCCCAAGCAACCCAAATTGCTAATATTGAAAATGATCTTCAAAATTGGAGTATTCTAGAAGAACCTTTTAAAAAAACATAACATCAAGACCTCGAAGTCTACAGTCACCATTAATAATTCTTTGGAAATTATCCAATTACTAAATGAACTTGAGATAAACCAATTTAAAAGTCAGTTTAATTATCTTCATGTTGGTCTTGTTCAAGTGGCTATTAAGCCACTTTTTAAGCAGGGTCTTGATATCCCAGTCTGTGCTATCCTAAGAGATGCCCGTCTATTGAACTTTGACCATTCACTCTTAGGAGTAATTCAAAGTAACCTAGCCGATGGCCCGGTATACTTTAATTGCTACCCTAATTTCTCAGTAGATATTAATGATCCTAATATCATGGATGTTTTAACACTTAATGTTAAGACAAAAAACATGAACAGTAAGGATAATACTCGAGAAATAGCAATAATATACAAAGTATATTATCGGCTTATGGGTATGACCCTAGCTCCCAAAGCTAAATCACGAGCCCTAGGGGCGTTACTACCCTCATGGAGGCAAACAAAGACAGAAGCAATATCTTTGTTCCTAAGGCTCTCTTCTGGAATGATATCATGCATAATAATGAATGGCACTTTGATACTATCACCCAACCTCTCCCTACCTATCCAGAAAAATCTCAGATCGAACGGGTTATCCAGCACCCTGACGGATCTATTGATCTAAAATTCCTAGGTTTTGAAGCCTCTAGACATTCTTCATTCCGACGATCTGTCTCACACAGAGCTTCTACCTCAAAAACCCCTGAGGGAAGTGAGGATAATGATACTGACAAGGGAAAAGTTAAAGGAGTTAACTTCTCTGGTCCTGTTCCCAAATTTTATTACCAGCAACATACTCGGGTCCAAGAAGCCCTAGAACCCGAGAATCTCTATGATCCAGGTAGCCTTACTGCCTCGGATATGGAACCTCCCCCCACCATACCTCGTCAAAAAATTAGAACGGACCCAGGATTAGAGGTCATCAAATCCAATGATGAGTATACTCCAGACCTCAAAGCCCTTGAGGTTCGCTGGTACCTTCTAAAAGATGCAATAAAAAGAAAATGGTACACCAGTACTTATTCTACAGAGCAGCAAAAAGAATTTGGTCGGCTATGGATAGCTGATATGAAAGGACTTCGATGTGACATCGAATTATTCAGATGGTTTGAATTCACTGGGAGAATGGAAAACCAAAATGAATCCCTTCACGTTATCATTAATAAATGGTATATGCAGAGTAACAAAGTAGTTGAATCCGTTACTCCTCCCCTTGAAGGGATAAAAATTCCTCATTCTAATGAGATCCTCAATGCTTCACCCTTTAAGAAGAAGCATGATAGACCCTTATCAGCCCCCATCAACAGAGACCTAGATAGGATAGTTGAACAAAACAACTATACTAATCAGGTCCTTCATACTATCTCCCAGCAAATAGGAGATACTAAGAGCTCGCTTCTTCCTTTCAGCTCACCTACTCCTGAGAAAAGCATTCTGGGCCCTAATCTCATTACCAATCCTATATTTAAAATCCCTGAATTTCAATAGGAGAAATTCCCTAATCTCAGCGATGACTTTAAGGTTTCAGGAAAAATCTTAGAGCAAATCAATGAGACACTCTCTAAATTCAAAATTTCTGAGAAAGGCGAGACTAGCAGCTAAAAGGACTCCCTTTCCAAACTCACCCATGAACGTTTTTCTACTAAGAAAAACTATTACAAACGACCCTCTCCTCCAGATGTCCAGTTTGAAGAAAACCCTTACCTCTCCACTTTTAACCATGATGGTAGAGGAATAATTGAATGGAATATTGACGGTTTAGCTGAACACCAAATCTATAACAAACTCCATGAAATGGGCGTTACCATCACAGCTTACAAAATTAGAGGGGCTTCTGACAAAGAGGCAGCCACAATGATCGTAGCAGGCTTCACCGATATGATAAAACACTGGTGGGACAACTATTTCACAGATGACATTAAGAGCCTTATATATGAGGCCACGACTATGGAAACGGTCGTTGTCAAAAGTGAAAATGGGCAAGAAAAACTTGAGCAGGTCGCAAAAGAAGATGCCTGTGCTACCCTCCTATATCATATAGCTAGACATTTTATAGGTGAACCCAAATTATTTCAAGATAGGAGTTTAGAAATCCTTAACAATCTCACCTGCAAAGATTTAGCTGACTTTAGATGGTATAAAGACACCTTTTTGGTCAAAATCATGATTAGACCTGACTGCAACAATGACTTCTGGAAAGAACGTTTCATTAGTGGACTTCCTCCTCTGTTCACAGATAAGGTTAGAACTAAAATCAAAGATAGATTCGAAGGGAAAATCCCCTACAGAATTTTAACTTATAGGGATATCATAAGCTTCATCACCACCGTAGGGATAGACCTCTGCACCGACCTTAAGCTTAAGAAACAACTTAAGAAGGACAACACTTCCAAATATGGGCTAGGAACATTCTTCCAAGATTTCGGTTTCACAATCTATCCTCTCCTTCCAATAAAAAACATAGGAGAAAATCCTATAAGTCTCATAAAAAATCCAAACCTAGAAAGGAGTCCTTCAAAAGGGAATCTTACAAAACTAGTAGGAAAACTAGAAAAAAATTCTCTAGAAACAAAGATGCTTGCTGGACTTGTGGTAAAACGGGCCATAGAGCTAAGGATTGTAAGTCTAGTAAGAAAAATAAGATCAACCAATTAGGTCTCTCTGAAGAAACCAAAGAGAAACTATTCTCGATAATGGAAGACTCATCAGATTCTTCCGACTCTATCAGCTCTTCTAGTGACGACTATAGCGACGAGGAATTCATCAACGCTGCCTATGAGTCTGATCAATCCCAGTCTGGCCAAGATTGCATTTGTAACGGTACCTTTTGTACTTGTACAAAAAAGACCGTTAATGTTATTTCTGGAAATCCCAAAGAAATCTTGTTTGACATCATAGAGCATATCCATGATGAGGAGACTAGAAATAAATACCTTCTAGAACTCAAAAGGATGATGCTCTCTCATGAAGAGAAGCCTCAAAAATCCATCGTTCAGCCTTTTAGCATGAAACAGGTTATGTCTCGATTTGACAAACCTGTCGAACCATCTATAGCTGATCTTAAAGGAGAAATTTCCACCCTCAAAGCAGAAATTAGAGACTTAAAAATCAGACTTGATCGGGTAGAACTCAATATTCTTACCAAACAAGTCTTAAAGAATGTCTCCTCAACAGAATCTCCCAAGGATTCCCTAATAATCAGTGATCATATTTCAAATGATCATCTTAAGGAACCCAACTCCTTCTCGGGCTTCGATTCTCCCTCTACCTCCGATGCTGCCATCACAGCTATTAAAGCTTACAGCAAACATATCGCCATAAAAATAGTAATACACAAAGACTTCGTTCTTAACAGAGTCGCCCTCTTTAATACAGGCGCCGATAGCAATTGTATCATCAAGGGACTTATACCCACTAAATATCTACACAAAAGCACCTCTCGTCTCTACTCTGCCACCGGAGAAAAGATGCAAATCGATTACAAGCTTTCCAATGCCCATATCTGTAACAATGACATTTGTCTTGTTAATGATTTCATCATCACTGAAGGTATCACGGAAAATATCATTCTAGGAATACCTTTTATTAATCAAATTCGTCCATACACTAGTGATTTTGATAGAATTCACACAATGATTTTAAATTAAAATCTGTTCTTCCCTTTATTACGGCCCCTCTCTCAAGAAGAAGGCGCCCTTATTAAAGAAAAGACTGCTTTTAAAATCAACAGACTTTCTTCACATATTGGTTTTCTTAAACAAGAAATTCAAATAAAGAAAATCGAACAACTTTTAAAATTATCAATCTCCAAAAGATTTTTGAGGAAGAAATTTGTTCAGAATTTCCTAATGCCTTTTGGGAAAGAAAAAGACATTTAGTAGAACTTCCTTACATTACTGGTTTCAACAAACAGGCCATCCCTACTAAGGCCAGGCCCATCCAAATGAACCAGGAAATGATGGAAATCTGCAAGGACGAAATTAACCATTTGCTAAAAAATGGTATCATCAGAACCTCAAGTTCTCCTTAGAGTTGCTATGCCTTCTACGTCAATAACAGTGCCGAAAAAGAGCAAGGAACTCCCAGGCTCGTAATAAATTACAAGCCTTTGAATGCGGTCCTAAAATGGATCAGGCATCCAATCCCTAATAAAAGGGATCTTTTGAAAAGGACCTTCAAAGCCAACCTTTACAGTAAGTTTGATATGAAGTCAGGATTCTGGAAGATTCAAATAGCTGAAAAGGATAAATACAAGACGGCCTTCAATGTCCCTTTTGGGCATTATGAATGGAATGTTTTACCTTTCGGTTTTAAAAATGCTCCCTCAAAATTTCAAAACATCATGAACAAGATCTTCAATCCTTATAGTCACATGTCGATTGTTTATATTGATGATGTGCTAATTTTTTCAGAAAATATTGATTCCCATTTTAAACATCTCAACACTTTCTTTAAGATTGTTAAGCTTAATGATTTAGTCATAAGTACTAAGAAAATGAAGCTCTTTCAGACCTCCATAAGATTCTTAGGACATGATCTTTATCAAGGTAGTTATAAACCTATCTGTAGGGCCATAGAATTCTCCTCCAAATTCCCTAATGAAATTATCGATAAAACCCAACTTCAAAGATTCTTAGGAAGTCTTAACTATGTAGCAGACTTCATCCCTAACATTAGACAGGTCTACGAACCTCTTTACAGAAGACTTAAAAAGACCCCAGTCCCTTAGAGTACTGATCAAACTAATGTTGTCATTAAAGTAAAGGAATTAGTCAAGAACCTTCCCTGCTTAGGAATTCCTAATCCTGAAGCCTTTATGATTGTTGAAACTGATGCTTCGGATATTGGTTATGGAGGTATATTGAAACAAAAGGAGAATACTAGTTCTTCTGAACAATTAGTCAGATTTACGTCTGGAATATAGAATTTCGCTCAAAAGAATTACAGCACTGTTAAAAAGGAGGTTTTATCTATAGTGCTATGTATCACCAAATTTCAAGATGATCTTATTAATAAAGAATTTTTACTAAGAGTAGATTGCAAATCTGCTAAGGAGATTTTACAAAAGGATGTTAAAAATTTGGTTTCGAAGCAAATATTTGCTAGATGGCAAGCTCTCCTATCTAGCTTTGATTTTCAAATTGAATTTATCAAAGGAGAAAATAATTCCCTTCTCGATTTTCTAACAAGAGGATTCTTACAGGGCCAAAATGAGACCCTCCACACTGGGAAATTCCCAGTAGGCAGCAGACCAGAACAAACCAAGATGGCTAGACCATTTGATCTCCCGTCAGCTTTAACAAATCCCTTAAGACCATCAGTCCCTTAGAGGCCTGCACTAAAATCGAAACTTCAATCACCGTTCCAAAACAAATATTCAGCTTTGGCAGAATTTCCAAAGCTCCCTCCACTAATGCTGTCCAAATTGGTAGATTTGAAGACTAATAAAACTTTTGATAAAGGACCATCATCGAGTTCATCTATTCAGTCCAAACATAGTTACGCTATGAAGGCTCCTGAAACCTTCGCCCAAGCTGTAGACCCCACAGTGGTTAAACCGATACCAACTCCTCCCATCAAGGAAGAATTCAAATTCATTACCACTCAAGTAATGCCAATTATTGCTTTAGATAAGGAATATGAAGGATATCTATTAGATCAACTAATCAAGCCAGTCTACAATGATAAAAATTTCGTGGATACTGAGAACCCACTCAAAACAAGAAGATATTATGAAGCCATCCTTGTCGACGCTGATTCTATTGAGGTCGAGCATTCTATGAATGAACAGAATCCAGAATATATTGATTATTCTAGATTCACCATTAAAAGAGTATTAACTCCTTTCAACTGGTTCACAGATCACCTGCATACACCAATTGCACTATTCATGCCCCATAGGCCCCAAACCTACAATTGGTACGACTATAAGTCTGCATGGTTCAATTTTTTATATGTCAGACCAGGACACACCTGGTTTATTAAATATTGTCCAGCTATGGTAGATGCCATTATTCCTAGATGGTTCTATGAATGGTTGATATATTTTGGAGGGATCAAAGAAATCCTTCCCCAACAGTTCTTAAATCGATTCACTGATTTATGTGCAAAAGAAGGGTGTGTAACCCTCCCAGAACGTATTCAGATATGCAAATTCTTCATCAAAAAGCGAGTCTCCTACATTATTTCTTGGAACTTCACTAAAGGAGAGCAAGACAGAATCAAATATTTATCCAAAGAGATAAAGGTCAAAGGCTGGACTCCCAAGCCAGTAGCCCCAAAAACTCCAGACAAAGAGAGAACGACAGCGTCCTCCACCTGTGCTTCACAAAATAAGAAGGCATTAAAAAAAAACTAAAGAAGGCTTTGCAAGATATGGACAGCCAAGAAACCAATGAAGAATAAGTGTTACAACTTCTAGAAGAAGCTTCCTCCACAGGAAGTAGTGATAACAATGGTGATATGCTAAATCCTAAAGGGATAGCTATGGCCTATTTGGACCCCTATTAAGAATAGGGAAATGACCCTTCGAAGAAGTAGAGGTTTAAAGAACCGGAATTACTTTTTGAAAGGGCATTTTACTATTCCTAACTGGTAAGGGAAGTATGTTGTCAAGAAGGGAATAAGTATGTGATTATTGTTGAAGCTAAGGAAAGTTAAGGATAGCATAGATTAAGGGAGTGTTCAAGAATGAAGTTAGTATGGTTCATTAAAAGTTTAGGAATATCCATGTTAAGTATTAGAAATTAAGTTTGAATCATTGTTGATTGAACTAATAGAAAGAAGAGTTGAAATTCTAAATGGTGTGAACTCAGGATATGGTGATACCCTAAAGATTCTAAGTTAGTAAGTCTTCAAGTTATTATATGATTACTAGTGGTGCTATTGAAAGTTATAAGAATTGTATCTCAGAAGGAAGTACTAGCAGTGGGTTTTATATTTTTAGGTACAGTCTTTCAGGGTGAGTTTAGTATTCATGTTTATTGTTATATCTCAGACTCTAGAGTAAAGTGGTTACAATTCAGTTTAGAGTTTATTAAATGGGTCCATTGACTTAGAATAACTTCATGCACTTTCCACAGAATCATGTACATTTCAGTTCCTAGTATGAGGATTTATAGTTAACTCAGCAGTACGGATCATATTCCATGAATTTATGAACTCCAAACTCAGTTCATGCAGCTCATGACTCAGGTATTCATGCTTTACAGTACGTGCAGTTCTAGGAACTCATGCTATACTTTTAATGATCAGCGAAATTCAGATTATTTAATGTATGTCCTTTGTTTAGATCTCTTCATTAAATCCATGTTGTGGATACTCTATTCTTCAGGCCTCAATTAAGATTCCAAGTTATGTATAGTATTTTTTTCATGTTTTAGGTCCTCATACTCTAACCTTGCAGTGACCTCTCCTTATGTCAAGATAGTGGTGATGAACAATTATTTTCATGGAAGAGAGTAAATGTTCATATTAGGAAAATATCGTTGTTTTCTTGTTCTATGTAAGGCTATAAGTTTGAAGGAGTATTGAGGTAGAGCTTTTGATATATGTCATGATTAGTTGAAATTTCGTTTGTCTTCTTTTTGGGATAGTGCATAGAAGTTGTTATTGATAGAGGTATTAGAGAATATGGGAAAGATGCTTTGGTGGATTGTTTGCATAGAAGTTCATATGTGGTTATAATTATAGGCTTGAACGTCATGTTGGTATAAAAGTGGATGGGTGTATTGTGCACTAGTGAATTCCTAGTAAAAGGTTAAATTTAGTTGTTAAAGTGGTAAGAAGAATTATTCTTGAGATAAGAGTTGTTAAACAAGCATGGGGTGTCGAATTCATGGCTTAGACTGGTAGTACAGTGTTGTGTATGGCTTTTTGTAATTTTGAGTTAGGTTTGAAAATGGCAAGAGTATGTAGTTCAACTCAAACTTGGGCTAAAGTAGTTATCTGTACCCATGTAAGAATTATAATTTAAATCAAATGAGCATGGTAGTTAAGGGGAAAAGTATAGTTGAGGGAGTATTTGATAAGTGTGGCTAAGCTTGAAAGTTAGCAGTCGCATTGTCTAAGGCCTACAAATTCTATGCTAGCTTATGTTTTATAGGCCTGTGTTCCATGTTGCAAAGTTATAGCCATATTGAGATTCCTTACTCAGATATCTTATTCAATCATGCCCAAGAATTCTTTGCTCCCTAATATTATTAGAACTTCTTAGCAAGAGTGCTGAAGAAATACTCTAGTTGAGTATGAACTTTCAGTATGAGTTAGTCCGTATAGCAAACAATTCAGATTAGCAATCAGATAGATAAGATCTTATTGATTTTCCATCTTTCCATCTAGTCTTACTATCCGGAGGTTCATGAATGTGTCTACTTGATGAGTTAATTGATTCATGTCCATGCAAGTTATGAATTCAGTTCAGTCCATGCATCATGTCTCCGATTCAAATATTTAGTAATGATTCAGTTCATAAGTGTTCAATGAATGATCTCAGTTTTCCAAGTATTCCAGCTCAAACAATGTAATACCCATTGTACGGCCTTATTCCCATTATCTCATGATTTGTGCTTACATAATGTACTTGGTGATGCCATGAAGCCCTTTTCTTTTTATTCCTATATGTGTTTTGTTGGGAATAATTCCTACTGAGAAGTTATGTACCTTATTCCCTCCATAGTAACTTTTGGAATTTTGTTGCATCAGTTATCACTTCACAGTTGTATATATAATCATATCATGAACATTT
The DNA here is from genome assembly GCF_002878395.1 of Capsicum annuum. Classification (NCBI taxonomy): domain Eukaryota; kingdom Viridiplantae; phylum Streptophyta; class Magnoliopsida; order Solanales; family Solanaceae; genus Capsicum; species Capsicum annuum. The sequence continues at coordinate 101,690,439 of NC_061113.1, read as the reverse complement.
CAAGTGAGTTCTAAACTCTTAGCATGAATCAGCTCCTTATAGTTTATAAAGTCAAATCAGCTCAGAAATCAGTTTAATGATGAAAGTTTAAATGTTTCATCTCAGTTATATCCTTCGTTAGAAGACACGTCATGTCTATATTATTTCATACTTCTAAAGTTTCACTAAGTCCTACCCATCATTCGAGGACAAATGATTCCGAGGGGGAGATAATGTAACACCCCGCATTTTTGAGCTAGAAATCTGTAATACCCCATATTTTGGGGTTAGAATTTAGATCGTTGTTCCAATGCATACAGACTTGAACCCAATGATTCTAAGTCTATATGTGTGATGATCAATTTTATAGTGTGGAAAATTTCCTATCATATCAATTGAGGTCATGAAAATCTCCTAACTCAAAGATGAGTTGAAAACGCTTCTATTGATTAAGTATTAATGAACGTTTCAGATTGGGTCAACTTTAAACGATCATTACTCCTTGTACATAATGAGCTACGTGGGCTACTATATATCAAAAGAAATATCTTTGAATCTTCTTTCCAATGCATTTGATTTCACCTTAATTCTACATTAAATAAAAAAGTTGTACTCATTTTACTTCAGCATGTCAATCTGTCAATAAAGTAATGACCTGAGCTGATAAGTCATCAACTAAGTGACGACTTATCAGCCAAGTCATCAGCCCATATCAGTGATCCATCAGTTTCAGCCTCCAAATAACGACCTGAGTTAATAGGCCATCAACTAAGTGACGACGTCACCCATAACCAGACTTAATCAACCTCACCCTTAAATAATTTTGGAAGGGTATTTTGGTCTTTTCCCTCACCTCCCACGACATAAATCACGAATTAAACCCTATTAAGTCATAAAATATCAGTTTCTCATCACTCATAATCCTATCCACTATTAAGAACAAGAAAATTAGGGTTTACTCTCAAGATCATCTCCCAAAAACAAGATTCAAGCCCTTCTTCAAGAAAATCAAGAAATTATAATTCCCAATACATGAACGTTCAAGAAAAGTCAATTCTCTTTCAAGATTAAATCTCTAAGGTATGTTAGATGTTCATCCAAGGGACCTTTTCACCCATAGAGTCCAAGAATCCATCTTTTATGTTTTAAATCATGAAATTACATGTTTATAATAATTTATCTTCATTAAGCTTTTATGAATTTTGATTATACATAATGTTTACAATCTATTTTCATTGAAAGCACCCCTTATTATATATTTTATGAATTATGCCCATGAACTTACATGAATTTCGAATCTTTGTCATGTTTCCATGAAATTATTGGTGATATTAAACCTTACATATTTAAATAGTATTAGTTGTTGAACTTAAACCCTAAATGGTGATCTTAGAAGTGAAATCGTGCTATTTCTACAAGTTGTAAAACTAATCCTATGCTTAGTTTAAACCATGAATTGCAAGATTTTGATGAAATGCCTAAATGATTTGGTTTTGAACAATGACTATTTATTACATGTTTACAAGAAGATTTTGGAATTTATTTTCAAGTGGAATGCATTATAGTATATTTTAAATATTGTGGTTTCCATATCATGTTCA
>NC_061113.1:101615507-101685859 GCF_002878395.1 Capsicum annuum | reverse complement strand
TTTAGTAATAGACTATATTAGAAATATATTATATGCTTGGTCATGCATTCTTAGATTTTTCAGTGCTCATGCATTTATATTCAATATTCTCATGCAAATAATACAGTCTCTGCTCCATGAATGCTTACTAAGTTAGTTCATATTATTCAGCTAGTTATTATTTCATGTTCAGTTATCCCATGCTATTCATTCAGTTGGTTATCATTTATGCACATAGACCTATGCATCTCAGATTTACCTCATTTAGCATACCAGTACATTCAAAGAACTAACCGCATACTCGTTTCTTGCGCTATGATGTTTTATATCATAGGATTGGATGCTTAGGTTCCTGATCATACCTAGTTATCCCAGCACACTAGTAGTAACCGCATTGGTGAGTCCTCTTGTTCTGAGGACCAGTTATGTTTATTTCAGGTTCTCAGTTTTAGTAGACAGTTGGAGTTAGTTGGGGGCTTATCCCATGACTCCTCAGTTATTTAGTTAGATGCTTTCAGAATAGTACAGATAGTTATTCAGCTTTTAGTTGTTATTATTAGTGTTGTTTTGTAGAGATTATCAAAATTATGGCTTAAAACCTTATGATAATTTCAGTTAAATTTCATGAAATAAATCTTTTGTTATCAATTTTATTCAGTGCCCACATCAGGTAACAGTCATGGATTAGCTTGTGGTCTTCCGGGACCGTAAGCACCATGTGGAGACCAGGCTGTACGTTTGGGTAGTTACAACTTGGTATTAGAGCTTAAGGTTTTAAAGTGTCCTAGGGAGTCTGAAAGTCGTATTGAGTAGAGTCTTGTGCATGGGTGTGAAGCACGCTACACTTATGGACAAGAGGCTACAAGATGTTTTAGGAAAAGTTTCCCTTTTTTCATATTTCAGATCGTGCTATAGAAAGCTCCTCTAAGAGAGTTATACAGATTCTCATCTTCCTCTATTTATGCCAGCCCTACCTTATATTCAAGGTAACAGAAATAATCAAGCTTAAATCCTTACATATAGAGATTTTCTCAGACAGTTTTGGGATTGTATGCGGGCTTGAAAGTATCCCATCAGTGCCTTTATGTTCCAAAGTATGAAAGATTTAATTCATGATTCATGAAAATTGTGTATTTAGCCAAAGTCAGATATGATTTTAGATCCCTCCTCAGAATCCTATGATAGCATATATCCTAGAGTTAAAAGTATGAACCTAGGAGTTAAGCAGCAGTAAAATGGGGATAGTATTATCTGAATTCAGTAGATTTTGTATTCATGGGGCTAGTTTCATAAAAGGTTAATTAGTAGGCTTCAAACAGTGCATGCAAGAATTTGAACTAAGTAAGATGGTGTACGTGTGCTTATGTAGCATCCTTGAATGCTAAGTTTGAATGAGGCTAGTAATGTAGTAATTGATGCTCTTACCAGCTAAGTTATGGGCTATAGCATATTGACGTCGGATGTCCAGGTGTAATGGTAATTCTCATAATTTAGGGGGAAAATAAGTATAGATATATGATATTAGTAGGCTATAAAAGAAGTTAGTATGGTTCATTAAGAGGTTGAGAATATTCATGATAAGTGTTAGAATCTAAGTTTGAATCTTTGAAGATTAAGCTAATAGAAAGAAGAGTTAAAAATTCTAAGTTAGTCAGTGTTTAAGTTAATATATCATGACTATTAGGGTTATAGAAAGTTAATAGTTTTATATCATAAGGTAGTACTAGCAGCGGGTTTTACACCTTCAGGAGTAGTCTTTCAGGGTGAGTGTAGTGTTTATGAGTATTGTTATATCTCAGACTCTAGAGTAAAGTGGTTTCAGTTCAGTTTAGAGTTTGTTAAGTGGTTCACAGACTTAGAATGATGGCTTGAAGCTAAGGGGGAGATGATAGAACAACCAAGTCAGGCTCTCAGATCCTAGTAGTGATGCCAGTATGTGTAGAAAGGCAGTAGGGGAGGATGATGCCCAACCTGTTCTTATCTCAGTGCAAGGTTTATCAGTTATCATGATATTTACTCTTGCATTACATGTTAATTCCATAATCATAGTTCATGTTCATGCACATCATAAAGAATCATGTACTCTTCTAGTTCCTAGTATAAGGAGTTCTAGTTTTCTCAATAGTATAGATCTTGTTCCATAAATTTATGAACACCAAATTTAGGTCAGACAACTCATGACTCATGTACTCATGATTTACAATATGTTCAGTTCCAGTACTCATGCAACATACTTAATGATCGGTGAAATTTAGACTCATGCCATGCATATCCTCAGTTCAAACCTCTTTAATGAATTTGTGTCATTAACCCGCTATTCCTCAGACCTCATCTTTGCACTCCAGATGTTCAGTCATGATTCATTCTGTAAGTATTTTACATATCATCTCAATCTTTCCATAGTATATTAGCCAAGTCAGTCTCATTCGAGGACGAATGTTGCCAAGGGGGAGATATTGTAATACCACACATTTTCAGGCTAGAATTTAGATAGTTGTTCCTATGCATACAGACTTGAACCCAATGATTCTATGTCAATATTTGTGTTATGATCAATTGTATAGTGTGGAAAATATCCTATTATATCAGTTGAGGGCATAAAAATCTCCTAACTCAAAGTCGAGTTAAAAATGCTTCTATTGATTAAGTTTTAGTGAATGTTTCAGTTTGGTCAACTTTAAACGACCATTACCCCTTGTACACAGTGAGTAATGTGGGCTACTATATATCAAAAGAAATATCTTTAAATCTTATTTCCAATGCATTTGACTTTACCTTAATCCTAAATCATAGAAAAAGGTTATACTCATTTTACTTCAGAATGTCAGTCTATAGTGATGACTTATCAGCCAAGTCGTCAGCCCAAACCAGTAAGCCATCAGTTTCAGCCTCCAAATATTGACCTAAGATGATAAGCCATCAACTAAGTGATGACCTATTAGCCCAAGTCATCACCCATGACTAGACTTGATCAACCTCACCCTTAAACAGTTTTAGAGGAGTGTATTGGTCTTTTTTCTCACCTCTCACAACCTAAATCATGCATTAAACTTAATTAAGTGATAAAATATCAGTTTCTCATCACTCATAATCCTGTCCACTCTTAAGAACAAGAAAATTAGGGTTTACTCTCAAGATCATCTCCTAAGAACAAGATTCAAGCCCTTCTTCAAGAAATTATAATTCTCAATCCATGAACGTTCAAGAAAACTTAATTCTCTTTCAAGATTAAAGCTATAAGGTATGTTAGATGTTCATCCATGGGTCCTTTTCACCCATGGAGTCTAAGAATCCATCTTTTTTGTTTTAAATTATGAAATTACTTATTTATAATAATTTATCTTCATGAAGCTTTTATGAATTTTTATTATACATGATGTTTACAATCTATTTTCATTTAAAGCATCCCTTATTACATATTTAATGAATTATACCTATTAACTTACATGAATTTTGAATCTTTATTATGTTTTCATAAATTTATTGGTGATATTAAACCTTACATATTTAAATGGTGTTGGTTGTTGAACTTAAACCCAAAATGGTGATCTTAGAAGTGAAATCATGCTATTTATACAAGTTTTAAAATTATTACCATGCTTATTTTAAACCATGAATTGCAAGCGTTTGATGAAATGCCTAAATGATTGGGTTTTGAACAATGACTACTTATTACATGTTTATAAGTTAAGATTTTAGAATTTGCTTTCAAGTGGAATGGATTATAGTATGTTTTAAATATTATGGTTTCCATATCATATTCATGAGAATTTGAAATAAATCCTCAGTTTATGATTTTGTCATGTTATCTTATTATCTCATCATGTCTAGAAATATCCTTATGTTAAAGTCTTGGTACCCATGTATTTGATGAAATGCTTAAGTGAATAATTATGAACAATAATTTCCATCTATGGTTTCAAAGCTTTCATGTGACCCTATTGTTATTGTTATCGACTCTTGGGGGTTATGAATACCCGAAAACATAGTTGTTTACAAAATTTCAGTAGTTACAAAATAGTTCAAATAAACCATGAGCATACTCAGCCAGTTAGCCATCATGATCAGTTACTTGTCTATGTAAGCTTAGCTCAGTCCCATAATCAGTGTCAGTTCAGTATTCTCATGCTAACCAGACAATCTCTGCTCTATGCATACTTACTAAGTTACTTCATATCATTCAGCTAGTTATTACTACATGTTCAGTTATCCCATGCTATTCATTCAGTTTGTTATCATTTATGCACATAGACCTATGCATCTCATACTTACCTCATTTAGCATACCAATATATTCAAAGTATTGACAGCATACTCATTTCTTGTGTTATGATGTTTCATATCATTAGATAGGATGCTCAGGTTCCCGCTCATACCTTGTTATCCCAGCACACCAGTAGCAATAGCAGTGGTGAGTCCTTATGTTTCAAGGACCAGTTATGTTTATTTTAGTTTCTCAGTTTAAATACACAGTCAGAGTCAGTTAGGGTCTTGTTCCATCAACTCCTCAGTTATCTAGTTAGAGTCTTTCGGACCAGTACAGATAGTTAGTCAGCTTTCAGTTATTATTATTAGTGTTGTTTTGCAGAGATTATCAGATTTATGACTTAAAACCTTATGGAAACTTTAGTTTAAATTCTGTAAAATAAATCTTTTGTTATTAGTTTTATTCAGTGCCTACAGTAGATACCAGTCATAGGTTAGCTTGTGGTCTTGCGAGACCGTAAGCACCATGTGGCGACCAGGGTGTATTTCTAGGTCGTTATAAAATCAAACCATCACTCCTACGTGCATAAACTTAAATCCCATAATTTATATTTTAATACATGTGCCATGATCATTAGCCTAGTCTGAATAGTGCTTATAAGATGGAAAAATATTCATAAGAATCACTTAGAGCAAAGTTGAGCTAAGAGCCTTTGATTCGGCTAAATTTTAGTATTCAATTCTACAAAGGTCAACATTGAATGTGTATAACTTTTTTCATATGTGGAATTTTGCATCTCAAGAACAAATAATTTATAGATTATTGAATTAGTTTTCCAACGATACCAATTTCTCCTTAATTCGATATCCGAGCAAAAAGTTATGACCATTTTTGTGAGAAACAGTAAGTGCAACACCCCGTGCTTTTAATGCTCAGATAATACATTCAAAATGACCTTTTGGACTCTTATTTCGATGGTAAACCATGTTTAGATGTTATGGGTTATTTTGGGGGTATTTTTTCATGTTGGAATTAAGTATGCATCTCCAAATAGACCCTCCACTAAGGCCATGCATCACATGACAAACACCAATAGCCACTGCATGGGTTTGGTTTTTGGCATACGTCATTCACCCATGGGTGTGCTTTTGGCCAGCGTCGTCCACCCTCAGGTGTAAACTTTATCAGTATTACATTCATTCAAAATTTCTCATGATTAATCTTCTGCTCAACAATTTTAGCTTGTATATACATTTTAAATTAGTTGATCGAGAATTATGCCAGTACATGGGTTAGCTTGGGATCATTTATGGTTTTAAGCAACGTGATACGACTAGGGGTAGCCTCAGGTCGTGACAGATACTCAGTTACCTCTCAATTTTAGAAGGCTTTCCAGAAGGGCCTTGGTACTCAAGTTTATCTCAGTAAAGATTTTCTTCCTTAGATAGATTTCCTAGAAGACAGGACCATTCAGACCTTAAAGGTCATGCTAAGGTCTTGTGCTATTGACTTTAATGGTAGCTGGGATGGACACTTACCTTTGATTGAGTTTGCCTACAACAATAGTTAACATTCTAGTATTCAAATGACTCAGTTTGAAGCTCTTAATGGGATGAGATTTAGATCTCATATTGGTTGGTTTGAGGCAGGAGAGGTTGCGGTAATGGGACCACATTCAATGTTTGAGGTGATGGAAAAAGTTTAGTTGATTAATAAAAGGTTGAAGACAGCCCAAAGTCATCAGAAATCTTATGATGGTGTAAGGAGAAAAGACCGTGAGCTTGAGGTTGGTGACTTGGTTTATTTAAAAATTTCACCCATAAAAAGGGTGAAGAGATTTGGCAAGAAAAGGAAGCTCAATCCCCGTTATGTTGGACCATATAGGATTTTAAGCCATTTTGACAAGGTAGCTTATGAGTTAGAGCTTCCTACAAATTTTGGATCAGTGCATCTAGTGTTCTATGTCTCTTTCCTAAAGAAATGCATCGGTGATTCAGCTTCTATGGTTCATTAGGAAAGTGTGGATGTGAAAGAAGGTCCCTTATTTAAAGAAGTTCCATTTGAGATCCTTGACCGTCAAGTTCTTAGGTTGAGGAATAAAGAAGTTCCCCTGATTAAAGTTCTTTGGCGAAATCAATCCGTTAAGGGAGCTACTTGAGAGGCAGAAGCAAATATGTGAGCCAAATATCCTTATCTTCTTCCTACGAATTCAGATCCAGCTTGAGGTAATGGTTTCTCTTAAATTGAATCTCTTTCATCTTCTATCTGAACTTTATAACCATCCTCATATCATTGCATGTATTCATGAATTTAGGTCAATCCATGTATCATGTCTCATACTCAGTTGTTTAAATCATGTTTTAGTTCATAAGTATTCAGTATACAACCTCTGTTTCCTTAGTACTCTCAGCCTAATTAGTTTCATTAAAGGAAAAATTATCCTAAGGAGGAGATATTGTAATACCCCGAGTTTTCATGTTCTAAACCTCCCAAAAAATAGCCCATGAGGTTATTTTTCCAATGCATCAAGCCTCATCTTAGTCTGAGCCCATGGTAAAAAGTAGTGGAAATTCTTACTAGAGATCCTGGAAAGACTTCCATGGTTATGAATAAGGGTAATGAATTGTTACCACTTGTGAAGAGTCGTCATGAGTGAGTCATAACCACTCCAGTGAATCCCTTTGCCTTAATCCCAGTGATTTGATACCTTAATAAGACTTTTAATCAGTGCCTACAACTCGTATGGAGGGACTCACAGTCACACCATTGTGTGTGGCCAAGAACCCTCTCCAGTGGTTATGAGTTTAGTATACAACTCATAATTAGACCTTACGAGTCTTTGCATGGACCCGTAACCTAACCAATGTGTGTAACCCAAGGCCTAAGCTTCTAACTACGACTTTATCAAACAATTCATAATCAGTCATGATGAGTACTTAGGTGGCAAGTCATAGTCAAACCAGAGTGTACCCAAAATCCCAAACTCCCAATCAATGACTAAAAGCACGAGTCGTAACCAGTCGTTATTAGTCGTAAACTGAGTCATAATGATTAGGGGGTATATTTTCTTACATGATTTTCCAAGGACCTTTATGTCTTTTCCCACTCGATTAAATGCCAAACCCATGTCGTTTTGGATTCACAAAGGGTGGTATAAAAGATTCTAAAAGCCCCAAATCATGACATATTCTTTAATTTTACCAAAGGGAGTCAAGAGGGATGGTTTTCTCTTCTTCCTCAAGCAATCAGGGATTCTCAAGAACAAGATCAATTTCAATGATTACCCCAAAGCTTCTACCTCAGGTATGTGGGGTATTCATCAATGGGTTTCTTTCACCCATTGAGCCCAAAAACCCCCCTCTTTTTGGTTAAAGTATGAGTTTTACTCTTATTTATGATCAATTTCAATGTAAATTACAAAATTAATCCATGTTTCCTCATTTTCTTACATCCAGTTATGCTAATAGTTTTATTCAATGAGAATCATGCTCTTACATTATTAAAGTTCCAAAACCCCATGTCATGCTCAATCAGTACTATGTCGAATTCTCAAATTATGCTTTAAACTATATAAACATGATATTTTCCCAAGGTTAACTCATTCCTATGTTTACATTCATGAAATTTATCAGACTATTAAAATGTCTCATATTTAGGTCTTTGAATTATGACTTTATTTCAGTGTTGGTGGGTTATGAACACCTGATACCTATATATTTTCTTAGGTTTTAGAATTTTTAAGTAATAAGATAGTCAACTCATGGTTTTATTACTATAAATAGTAATAATTCATGTCAAATAATCAGTTTTATATGTTCATGATTTCTTTACATTAGGCATGAACTGTCAATTTTAAAATACCTTATGTGAGTAAATCAGTTATCAGTGTATGCATCAGCTAGTATTTTTAATGTCTTTTAGTTGGGAGTAGGATTTAGCACTGAGAGGAAAGTATGGGTTCAGTACATCTTACTTTCCAAAAACTACGTGCCATCATAGGTTTAGGGGGTCTCGCTAGAGAGAGTTTCCCTTTGCCCAATATAGGGTCAGTTTAGTGATCACTCCAGTTCAGATTCTACTCTGATAGTAAGGATTGAATAGCCCTCCTCAATATGGGTCAGCCGTTGGACTCTATGATAGCTCACATGGTTTATGTCGGTTATATGAGAGATTACACAGTTTCAATCGGTACTCAGTTTATCTCAGTTTAGGTTTGCTTGACAAAGTAGCCAGACTTTAATATTTATTCAGTCAATTTTACAAATTATTTCAGTTATCCAGATCATGTCAGTATATACTATACTTGGTCTTACATTCTTAGTTTTACATGCTCATGTATCCATGTTTAGATTTCATATGTATTTCAGTAGTCCTTGCCTCATGTACCAGTACATTCAAAGTACTAATCCTATACTTTTCTCTATAATATGTTGTATTACAACACAGGTTCGGATATTCAATTCACTGACCACCCTTAGATAAATTATAATTCTCCCAGCAACAGCAGTGGTGAGTCCTCATCCATCAAAGATGGTATTCATTTCAGTCATTTACAACAGTTACTTTTATGTCAGTCAATCAGAGTTAGTTAGGGGTCTATCTCATCTACTCCTCATGTTAGAGGCTTTTAGATGTTCAGACTAGATGTTCAGATAGTCAATTTATCTTTAAGATATTATTAGTCATCTGTGAGACATGATATTTATATTCAAATTAGTATTCCATTTTTGGATTATATTTCATAAGTTTATCTTCTACACATGCTATTTTAGTATCCATTTTATTTAGTGCTCTCAATCGGACCATTACATAGGTTAGCTTAGGGTCACTTGTGGCCTTAAGTATTGTGTTGCGACTAGGGGGTAGCCTCGGGTCATGACAATTTTTCTATTGATTTTGAGCCTAGCACCAAGCCCAACTCTATTACTTCTTATCAAATGTCCCCATCCAAGTTGAAGAGATTGAGGGATCAGTTATAGGAGTTATTTTACAAGGGATTTATCTAACCTATTTTATCGCCTTGGGGTGTGACTATCTTGTTTATGAAGAAGAAGAAGAATGGATCTATGCGTATGTGCATTAATTATCGATAGTTGAACAAGGCGATGGTTTAGAACAAGTATCCTCTTCCTTGTATTGATAATTTATTTTATCAGCTTCAGGGTGCAATAGTGTTTTTAAAGATTTTGGTTATCACCAAGTAAGGATTAGAGCTTTGGATATTTCAAAGATAGCTTTTCAAACTCAATATAGTCACTATCATGGTCATGTTTTTTGGGTCGACCTATTCCCCTGCTGCATTCATGGAGTGGATGAATTGGGTGTTTTGACCGTATCTCAGCTCTTTTTTTATTGTATTTATATATGTTATATTGGTTTATTCTGAGAGGGAGGCTGAGCATGAGGATTATTTGCATATTGTGCTTCAAAGATTGAGGGATGAGAAATTGTATGCTAAGTTCTCCAAGTGTGAGTTTTAGTTGGAGTCTATATCTTTTTGTGGTCATATGGTGACTAAGAAAGGTATTATGGTTGATCTAGCAAAGGTTGCAGCAGTTCGTGATTGGGCTAGACCTACTTCGCCACCAAGATTCAGAGTTTGTTGGTTTGGCCAGTTATTATTAGTGTTTTTTATGGTTTTTCATCTATTATAGCTCCATTGACCAAGTAGACTTAGAAAAAGATTTCCTTTTAGGGGCCTAATGCATGTGAGGAGAGCTTTCAAAAGCTCAAGAATTTGTTGACTTCAGCTCCTATTTTGGCTTTGCCGAAGAAGGACGTGGGCTTTACCGTCTTTTGGGATACTTCAGGTGTTGGGTTAGGTGTTGTGTTAATGCATGAGGGTAAGGTGATTGTGTATGCTTCTATTCAGTTGAAGCCCCATGAGAGGAATTATCCTACCCATGATTTAGAGTTATGCACAGTGTGTTTTCTTTGAAGTTATGAAGGCACTATTTGTATGGAGTCCGTTATGAGATTTTCTTGAATCATCGTATCTTTTAGTACTTCTTCACCCAGTGGGGTCTTAATATAAGGCAGCGTCATTGTCTTGAGTTGCTTATCCTTTATGACTTGACTATTCTCTATTATTCGGACAAGGCTAATATGACTGCGGATGCCTTGAGCTCGAGGTCGACTAGCATAGGTAGCTTTGCACATCTTTTGACCCAGTAAAGGCCTTTTTCATTAGAGGTTCAGTCTTTAGCTAAACAGATGGTTGGACTTGATATTTTGACACCTGTTGTGTTTTGGAATTTGTGGAGGCTAGGTCTACATTAATGGAGCAGATTTGAGATCACCAGTTTAATTGTGCGGGATTGAGATTGATTTGGGATAAGGTGTTGAGTGGTGAAGCTTAGGAAGCCTCACTTGCTTCTGATGGAGTTTTAAGGATTAGGGGCCGAGTTTGTGTGCAGGTGTGGGTGATCTAGATTAGGTTAATTTTGTAGGAGGCCCATTGTTCCAAATATTCTATCCATCCAGGAGTGACTAAGATGAATCTCTACTTAAGGCAACATTACTGGTAGGATGGTATGAGAAAGGATGTGGCAAACTCTATAGCTCATTACCTTTGTTGCCAGCATGTGACTGAGGTAATCACTAGAATTGAAGATCCAAAGAGTAAAAATACAGAAAAAGAACTTCTAGCACTTACCTATGTCTACATGCGGATCACATATGGCACATGCAAACCATATATGGGTAAGTACCAGAAGTCCAAAATCCCAAGAATGAACAGTGCAAGAAATTTTTTTGGCACTTACCTGGGTCTACATGCGGACCGTATATGGTACATGCTTCCATTAGCAGACTATATATAGACATAGGTAAGTGGCCACCAACTTTTTTGTCCTTTTTCATCCTCATGTACTATAAATACCCTTTATGTATTTTTTAGTAGATGTTACGCACTCTTAATACTTATAAACATATTTTGATTCTGAGATCCTATTTTGGTCTTGGAATTCTCTTGTATTGATTTTGGTCGATTAATTCAGTTGATGTTTTGGATTTTCAATTGTGATTATTGTGATTATATCTTATGCTTTCAATTATGAACTTTTCTGATTATTTCACAAGCATGTGTGGCTAAAAAAACCCTTAGCTAGTGGTGTGGAAACCCTGGCGGATTGACGAAGTAGGGGAAGTGCTATGTTGTTCTGAACCAATACCCATTTAGATTGTATTATCTTCACTTTAATAGCTATCTTAGTGGTTGCAAACATTAGGATCCCGCCTAGATTATTGATACTTACTCCGAAAGAGGAGTAGTGACTAAGAAAAGATAATTACAACAGTAATTTGAAGTTTAACTGTCAATACATGCTACTAGGTATTATCTTGCTAAGATTGTAAGCTATCATCTATTAACTAGAGACTCAAAAGGTAATAGTTAACTGGGAACCAAGATAAGGGTTGGTAAGGTGACATCCTGAGAACTCAAAAGGTAAAGGGTAAAATTTGACAACTAGTCCAAAAGATGGTTGGTAGTACATAACTTATCAGATTTTGCATGCAAGGTATCAGTTTGGTTCAATAAATCATGATAATCCTACGAAGTTGAGAAGCTAGGGAAACACAATCCTAATGTTCACCGATGACTGATTACAACCAAAAGTTGATCTAGCTACTCGTTCAATATTGATACTACAATGCCCTCATTTACTTTTCTAGCATTGCCCATTGATTACAGTTTTTAAAAGCCACAATTCCATGTATTTCCTTGGGACTTGACCCTAACCTTCGTTGGGTTACTATATTTTAAAATGACCACATAATCTTCAGATTGAAGGTATAGTTTGGGTGTTATCAAAATTTTGGTGCCGTTGTTGCAGAGTACGATGTTGAGTCATGAATTAAAGTAGTTGCAATTTATGGGTCTTTTTGTTTTTGTTCTTAATTGGGTATACGTTGGTGTATGCCTAGCACACGGAGTAGAGAAAATCACTTATTCCTAATGAATCTATATTCAAAATGGATCCTACAAATACCAAATAGTATGACAGAGCTGAAAAGAGATTATATTCCTGAAGGGGTTCGTGATGATGCACACTAAGTACCTCCCCTTCTTCCTGAAGGAGTTCAGGATATTGTTGACCAGCAAATGGAGGTGTTGTTAGAACAAGCTGCTAATCAAAAAAGGGAAGAAGTTTCTCAACGCATAGCTTGGGAGGCAGACTTAACTATGCAAAGGCAGGAAACAGACTGCCGAGAAGAACTCGGCGGTAATTAAAATAGAGTTAGAGGTGGTCGTGCTCAAGTGATCCCAGCATACTAATATTTTTAGCCATATGAGAATTATGAAGAAGATACAAAGTACATTGAATTGGCACAGATTGGAGCTATTATTTCTCTTATTTTTCACCCAAGCATTAAGTTTGACATACGAGCACAGTGATTCAACTCTTAAATCTGAAGGGTATATTTGCGGGTTTGCCTACAAATGACGCAAACATGCATCTTGAAAATTTTATTGGGATTTGCAGTTCATACTCAAATCTAGGGGTAAATTAGGAGACGCTTAGACTAAGCTTTTTCCCCTTTTCACTTACAAGAGAAGCATCTTTATGGCTAGGGGAACTACCAAGAGAATCTATCACTACATAGAACAAGCTGTACAGGTAATTCTTGAATCAATTATTTCCTTCATACAGGATGTTGTAGCTTATGGAAGATATTTATAATTTCAAGAAGCTACAGTTAGAATCTATGTACAAGTCTTAGTTCAGGTTCAAGAAAAAGTTGCGCATGGTGCCCAACCATTGGATTTTAGGGACAAGCTAATTGGAGATATTTTACTAAGCCCTGACCATTACTTCCAAAGCCATGGTAGACACCATCTTTGGATGATAATTTATAAGGATACGTTGGGAGGTAGCATTGAATATATCCTAGATTAGATCTCACTCACTAAACGAGGGTGGAAAACTCGAGAGGCTGAGAGGGGATCTGGAACATATGTTATTGGTGCCTCCTGAGACTAGAAAGTACTGTATGATTCAGTAGCTTGAGCTACTAAGAACTGGTCTTGAGTTACTCAAAAACGTATTTGCAGCAGTAAGTTTCAAGAAAGTGGATGCAGTAGGAGCATAGGGTTCAGCTTCCAAAGCTTATAAGTGAGAGTAAGAGGAGGAAGCAAAATATCTGGATCATCAGATGGCGAGTTTCGGAGACCAAGGGTAAGGAAACCAAGGTAGGAACTGTTATGATAGATATAGAGATCATAGTAGTAAGCGAGATGGAAGAAGGATGACTATAGAGAGAATGGAGACCAGTACATTCCGCCTGGCAGATGAGATACAAAATAAAGAATGGGAGAGATGTTGACTAAGATTGTAAAGGTTTAAGAAAATCAAGAGAACAACCTTAAGGGGATTGAGGCTGACATTTCAGGGTTGACTCAGAAGGTTGAATATTATGCCATTGCTATCAAGTAGTTGGAGCACTAGTTAAGGCAGATGTCAGCAACACTGAACTAGAGGTAGTCAGGTACCCTTTCAAAAAACACTATTCAAAATCTGAAAAATGACAGTTATGTTCTTGATATTACCATAAGGAGTGGTATAACTACTGTTGATCCCCCATTACCTACTCTGAAAGCTCTAAGGCATAATGAAGTTGTGGCAGATGAGACACTTATTGTGAAATCAAAAAAGAAAACATATGGTAATGGTAAAGTTGGTAAGGACAAAGGTAAGGGTCTGGCCATTGAGCTAAAAATAAAACAAATTCCAAGACCACCCCCACTTTTTTTGTAGAGACATAAGAATAATAGAGAGGAAGGAAAGTTCAAGTGATTCATCGAGATGCTGAAAGAGTTAAGCTTGAACATACCTCTTCTTGAGGCATTGGAGTAGATGTCTGGATATGACAGGTTAATAAAGTAATTGGTTACAAAGAAGGAAGGGTCTACAATTGAGGATGTTGATGGGTTGTACCAAAAAGAGTGCAATCATGACTAGGTCTCTAGCCAAGAAAAAGTGTGATCCTGAAGCATTCACTATACCGTGCTCTATTGGGTCATCCCAGTTTTCCAGAGCCTTATATGACATAAGCCAGCATAAATTTAACGGTGCTAGCTATATTGAAGCAATTGGGCTTGAGCCCTTCTAAACTGACTACGTGTAATACCCCATATTTTTTAGCTAGAATTTTAACCATCATTTCTACGTGTATAAGCTCTAATCTAATGATTTGTATATGAATATAAATGTCATGATCATTAGGCTAGTGTGAATAGTGCTTATGAGGTGAAAATTTTTCATAGGAAACACTTAGAGCAAAGTTGATTTAAGAGCTTTGATTCAACCAAATTTTGGTATTCGACCCTACAAGGATCAACTTTGAACGTGTATAACTTATGAAATATATGAAATTTTTGGGGACTAAGACCTACCAAATTATAGATAATTGAGTCCTCTTTCCAACACATCCGATTTTGCCTTAATCTGATACTCGAACAAAACGTTATGCGCATTTTTGTGAGGAACCAGTGAGGTTCTGTGATTTCAGCGTGGCACGGACCTTGTGCTCTGTGATAAGCACCGTGGCACGAAACTTGTTCTAAAATGCTAAAATTCGCTTTCCTCTTTATTTTTTTCATAGGTAAACTAGTCATTTTCATCCTAAACTAACCTATAACTAATAGTAATGTGAATTGATCATCCCATAACCCCAAAACACACCAATTATATAATCTCTCTTCTCCCAAATCCTCGGGAACACCAAATAAGGGTTATTTTTCAAAAATTCAACTTCCAAGGATCCAAATTCATGCTTCCCTTTAAGAATTCAAGAAATTCAGGTATGTGGGATATTCATCAATGGGTTCCATTCACCAATTGAGTCCTAAAGTTTTCCCAAAACTCTCAAGTTTAATTTATCTTTTATGCTTAAGGTTCTATTTAAACTATGAATTTTCTTGAATTGTAGTTGAATCTTGAAATTAAACCATGTGAGCATGTTGTCCTCATAAGTTTAATATCTTCCCATACTCATAATCATAGATTTCATTAGTGTAGTGATATATACTATGTTTGGGGACTCCGAATCATGAATTTCCTTATAGTAGGTTAATGATGTTATTGTATTTAATGTATTTTTCAATGCTAGTAGGTTTTGAACACACGATTCCTAGATGATCATCCATGCTATAGTTTTCAAGATTTTAAGGTATTCATACCATGTTTGTACCATAAAATTTATAACATTTTCATTATGAGCACTCATCAATATTATATCATGTTAAATACATCTGTTAACATGTTCATGATTACTTCAGATTATGCATGCACTATTATTTTTAGAATACCATATTTGAGAAAATCAGTTATCAGTGCATGTACTAGTTTATGCTTCTGTGTCTTTTCAGTTGGGAATAAAACTTAACAGCAAGCGAATTTAGGGATGAGGCTTTCCTGCCAGCTTAGGGCGAGATCTTTAGTAGTAGTCCCTAAGTTCTAGAACTACGTAGCCAACATAGGTTATGAGAGGTCTTCCTGCCAACATAGGATGGATACTCTTTTGGGGGCACCTACCAGTTTATGGTGATACCCCATCCTTCGAGACATCAGCTTTGTGGATCCACAATGTCAGTGATAGTACCCATGGAAAGGTATCCACAATGTCAATACCTTGCCATGGGTACTAACACCCTTCTAACTAGGTTTACAGGTTGGACCCCGATTTACTCGAGTTGGGACATATCAGATAAATCTTATCTCCCACAGTCTCAGTTTAGTATTCAGACCACATCAGCTCAAGTTTTCATGACTAAGTGTTCAGTTTATCAGTTATTTAGTTTTACAGATTAGTTCAGCATATGCTTTACTTGGTCTTGCATTCATTTTATATATACATGTATTCATGCTTAGTATCCATACATGGCTCTCAGTACAGTTTTGCGGCCTCTTCAGCTTTAACTTGAGATTAACATATAATATTTATGTTTCTACCGCTCTCCAGCTTACATCAATGTTTTTAGCTCATAATTTAAAAATTTTACTATCTCATACAGCTTTTACGTACAGTCATGATTTAAATGCATATTTCAGCAAATAGCTTAAGTCTTCACTTTTAAAGCATACATAAAGTATTTTCAATGATTTAGTTCATTTCTCACATATTCAGTACATTCCAGATTACTGACCATATATATGCATTTATGGCTACATTCCTTTATATTGTAGGTACCAGATGTAGCCCACATACCAGGGTCAGATAGTTTTCGGCATTCAGTTAGCAGGTGATGAGTTCTCTTATTTTGGGGACTCAAGTTAATTACAGTTCCTATATTTTATTTCCATTATTCTTATGTACTAATTAGGGATAGTTAGGGGTAATGTCCTAACTAGCTATAATCAATATAGTAGAGGTTTCATAGATAGCCAGTCAGAGTCATTATATGTAATTCAAGTTCCTTTTTAGGTTTATCTTACTGTAAATTTTTATGGTATCATATTTATTCAGATTTTCACATTATCATACTTCTGGTTAACAAATTTAGCTTTTATATACATTTTAAATCAATTCCTAAAGTAGTATGCCAAAACATGGGTTAGCATGGGATCACTTGTAGTTTTAAGCACACTGTTACGACTAGGGGGTAGTCTCAGGATGTGACACTATGATGAGACTATTGATGGTTGACCTCAATGTGAAGAGACCTATGGGCATTTCTTTTGATGTGATTGTGAGAGTTGATAACTTCATCTTTCTGGATAACTTTGTCACTGTGGACTGTGAGGTTGACACCGAGATACCCATCATATTAGGAAGGCCATTTATAGCCATAGGTAGAGCGATGGTTGACATAAAAAAGGGGGAGCTGAAGTTTAGAGTCAATGGTGAGGAGGTCACATTCAATATTCAAAAAATAATGAAGCAGCCGACTGAAATGAGGGTGTTATTAATGATAAATTGTATTGATGACTCGGGAAGGTATTTTTATGGGTATCTTGATGAATTTTGAGTAATCAATGTACCCATGTTATGTCGTAATGTTAAACCAAGTGTTGCATGGTAGGCAACCCATGGGCTTATTAGTGAAGTCTGGGTAACCAGCATAGTCACATCGTTCCATGATGTTATATCAAGTGTTGGGTGGGAACCAACCCACTATTTTAGTGTTCACTTGTGTTTTTTTCTACTGTAGGTTTATAGTTTATGGACTTACCCAAAATGCAGTAGAATTGCTACATTCATAACTTTATAGGTAAGGGAACCTTGTGACTAACCCATCAAGGTCAAAAGTCCCAATCAGGACAGGTAATGTTGAGCGATAACTTAAAAGATGAAATTTTAAGGATAATATAGGAAATTTCTGAACTTTGGCACATAACATACTTTCGGAGCCATAAATTTAAGCTACGGAACCATAAGTAGTTAGGTAAACATCAAAATGAAAAGTCCATAAAGTAGGAAATTAGGCTGAATATTCAGTTCCATAAATGCCCAGCATATACGGACCGCATGTACCACGCGTGGCCTGTATGTGATAGCTGCAAGTGACCTAGTTGTGTGCCCAAATTTTAATGAAAATTTTTGGCCCACCAAAGATTAAACAAAACATAATTCTCCCCCCCCCCCCCCCCCCCCCCACACCTTTCCATTTAAACATAATTTAACCCATTCAAATCCTTAAAATCTTTTTTTATTCTCTAAATCCAAACTTCTCTATCAAAGTATAAACTTATCCCACACTTAGAAAAAGGCTACATTGAAACTTATTTAGCGTACCAAATTGTCCTAACACACTAAAAACAAGTTCAATCTTGGGTTTTTCTCTATTTCTTCATTGTTCACTTCCGAATTCTCAAAGAAAAGGTAATTTTTTTCGACTCCGACGAGTAGTATCTTGATTTAAATATTGAACAAGAATGTTGATATGTGTATTTCCATGAAAATATATAGAAACAATCATGCTTGTGTATAGGATCCTTGAGGTAGCCCAAAATCTTAATAAAAGGCTTTGTTCTTAAATTAAACCTAAATTTAGGCCCTAAACGGAAGTTGAACTTGAACAAGTAAAAGGAATACCAAAAGTTTGGCTTGTTAGTTTGTCTTGAAAATCATGATTCTTGGTATATGTATGCTCATTGGACTTGTTGGGACTGTGAATAAGTTATAAGGGTGTGAAAATTGAGGAAAAATTCAAACTTTTTAAAATTTGAGTTTTTTCTTAACTTTTGCAATCCCTCTTTTTCTGTTGGAAACTAACACCTATCTTTTCAGGTACACATGGAACCAAAAAATATAAAGAAGAAGGTTGATACATTGAGGATATTGGATGATTCCCTTGAGCCTAATGGCTTAGTGGAGGAGTACCCTACTACACAGCTTAAAGCAACTGCAGCCGGGGCGATACGCAAACTGATTTCAGGCTAGGTGTGCCAGGTAACTGTGACTATTATTTTAGGAACTATGGGACAGCCGCTGCCTGAGCACTCACTGTGGGGCAGAAGGAAAGCCTTTACCCAACCTAGGTCTCAAACTGAGGTCATTCGGGCTGTCTAGGCTACCCAAGTAGCTCTAGCCCAATTGAGGATGAAGTCATACTAGAGATCACCTCCACACTCTGCTCCACCGAGAAATGGTAATGATGAGGATGAGGAAGATTCTAAGCCAGTTCCACAGGGTATAGATCAGGACCCCTAGTATGAGAAGGGGTCCCAGGATTTATCTGAGGCTGCAGATTAGGAGGAGTCATCAGCAGTACCCCAGTCTGAGTAGGGTACTGCAGTTCATACAAAGCAGCTAGGTGTACCCCAGACAGAGGACGGTACAGGTCAAGTTTCCCATGAGGTGCCCATTCTAGATGAGGAGGCACCAACACAATAGGGATAGAGTTCTACCCCTGCACATTCCTTGGAGGTACCTCTTAATGAGGATAACCTGAGGTGGTGTATGGAAGAAATGCGGATGATATATGATATAGAAAGTCATGTATCAAAGATTGAACGGCCTAAAAGGCTAATTTTTAAGGAGCACAAGATTGATCTATTAGGGTTGAGCAGAACACCATAGTTGTGAGCCGCCCTTGATTATTATCAATTGGAATAGATAACTAGATCACTCAATTCTTACAACCGGACTTTTGTACGAGAGGTTTATGCATCATATCGTGCCACAGTAGTTCTTCAGATGCACAGATTTATAGGTTTGATGAGATATATAGAGCATACATAGCATGAGCAGACCCTTGTGAGAGGGGTAAGGGTTGATATTTCAGTAGTGACTATCCATCAGGTTATTTTTGGTCCAAAATATATCACTCCAGCATCCATTACAGAGTGTGACTATATATTGAGAGTCGTATATAACAAACATATTATAAAGGAGGTATAGTATAAATATGAGAGAGTTGAGATAGCTAGATGGATAGCCACTTATATTTCACCTTTGGGTGATAAGACCATGTTGATCAAGGGATATGGTGTAATAAAGAAGGTCTCATTGACATTTGATGCTAAGTTTTGATGGTTGACCATCAGATATAGATTGTTCTCGACTACTTTAGATAATGTATTAACTCGGGAAGGAGCCGCACTAATTTCTAGTATGATAGCCGAGTATGATATTGACTTTGCAGCCATCCTCCAGCACGAGACTCATGATAAAGCCTTTGGGGAGGCAACGAATTTGCCATTCTCTTAACTTATTCAAAGATTGTTTGATGAGGCCGGTGTACTAGATATACCGAGAGTCAATGATAGAGTACTTGTGACATCCAATGTATAGACAAAGACTATGAAGGATACAACATGATCAACCCTTCCTAGGATACCTAGTGGTCCTGCCATAATACCTCGGGTCCAGATTAAGGGCCCTTCAGTTTCCACAAAAACTAGTGATGTGCATGAAGGTGATGTGGGATGGGGGAGCAGCGAGAGACCCCCAAGATTAGTACACAAGGTGAGGGGACACCATCTATTTCTACATCAGCCTTAGCCTTCAGTTCAGAGCTGGGGGTACTTCTTCATTATTCCCTCGCCCATCTACTATAGTTGCTACTACAGGTATGACTTAGGTATCTTATGAGTTCTTACAGAGCTTAGTAGATAGTCAAAGAGCCACTGATGAGCGGTCGTGGGATATTAAAATCGAGGTGGCTACTTTTATATGGGCATATCTAGCCATAGGTCCAGACTAGACTAGAGACGGCAGAGGATAAATGGGATGCTGTATACAGAGTTGCTATGTTAGAGTTACATGCTAATTTATAGGCATGTATTGACACTTTTGAGAAATGTGTTACATCTTGATTTGAAGAGATTGAGATGCCATAGCTAGGTCATATTAAGGAGGAGTTGGATACCTTGCGACCAAAAGTATGCTCTTCTACAAAGAGCCATATGATAGCCACTCTCCAGTTATAACCATAATTGTTTGTATATAATATCCGTGAGATCCCAGACACTTTTCTTTATTTACAAAAGATGAGGAGGAGGTCCCTTTAAGTAGGGCCAAGAGAGGACACATGGGGGATCTGTAGGATCCCAATATTCCATATGACTAGGCCTTAAAAAGGCTAGAAATGATTAGATGGACTCTACAGTTATTGAGAGGTAGAGGCTTTCTTAGATAGCAGTGAGTGAATCTTTTAGTAGTGCACCACCACCACCACCACCTCTGCCAGTAGATATATCCTATCTGGGGATCTCGTGACACGGATGCTTAGTGTGTCCCAGGTATGTCCTCGTGACCTTTGTTTTATAATATTTTAGCATATTATGGATAGTGCATAGTTTTTTAGTAGGGTTGGGGTATACCATAGCTGCCGGGGGTTTTTATTGTTGGGCATTTTTTCCAGTCGGTCACGGTATGATTGTAAAATCGACATATCTAGGGTAAAATTTGTGTTGTATGGTGTTTTGATTCATATTGTGTTTTGTTTATATGTAATTAGGAGATTTTTAAGTATTTAGTGCAGTAGTCATGTTTTTTGATTGATTGTTGAGAAAAAAGATACCCCTTCAAAAATTTTAGAACTGTGTGAATGTATATATATATGAACATTGTGGATTTTGTTATGAAATTAGGATTAGGGACATGATAATAACTTGCTAAAAAATTGCATGGATTGGATAGGCATTAGCTTATAATATTGACTCTATGCCATGTGTTTGTGAGATGATACTTAGTTCTCTTTATGTGTTGAGTTCAGAACTTTCCCGATTAGTATTGCGTAGGTTGTAGGATAGTCGATTAGGAAAGGATCTTAGTCCTTTTTTATGTTAGTCCAATTTTAGGTTACAAGATGACAACTCATGAACCCAAGATTACTAGGTATTCAACACCAAAACAGCAGATACACAAGAAGAAAAAGATGATAACAATAGGAATGGAACACAAGAACAATGTAACAACAACACATGGCTACTACAAACTAGTACAACGATTACAGGAACAAAAGATAGGAAGTGCGACATACAATATTACAAACAATAACAACCAAGGTATATATTAAATACCAAGACCCTTAATACTCATAATATCAACACCAACACTCTACGATGACACAAGAAGGTGTCCACCTCTCAAGCACCAAGGTTTCTAACAATGTTTTGCAACACTAGTGATTCCACACTAGTATCACCCTAGTTGTGGTTGCTCTCACTCTCTCTAGAGGATTTTCTTTCAAGAACATTCAAAAACTAAGGAACTAAAATCCTACAAGTTTCTATTTATATTACATTACAAAAATAAGAGACAAAGGACTAAAAGACCCTTTAATGACTAGTCTTCAAAAATAGGCGCCCATTGAGTGCACCATATGGGCGGTTTTGCTCCTCCTTCATACTTAGACTTGTGCACTCTCTTAGTTGCCTTTAACATACTCAAAAAATGTTCATGATCATGATCGTACTTGTATCATCCTCTCCATCTTGAGAGGAATTTTCCCATAAATTCACGATCGCACCTCGTTCAATTGGACACTTCAAAGAAACCACTCAAATCAGTCCGCAAAAACATGAAGATGGCACAAAATAGTCCATAAAACACATGAGGAACCTAAGAGCTTAATAACACAAGTCTCGACCATCATCTTTATTTTGAACCTCGGTTTCATCTCCATCTTGATCCTTGTCTTCAATCTCATCCAAAATATATCCCACCTCTATTCTTGGTGGCGGGTTCCTTGTTGTTCCCTACATCTTCCCCTCAACTTCTCATATAAGCATCATTGTAGACTCCACATTCCTCGTGTTCCTTTCTACCATATTTCTCTATATGAACATATTATTTTTGGGGAAGTGGATGTTCGATTGAAAGTATTGTTTTTGTAATGTGGAGCTTCGGTTATGGAGCTTGTATGGGAGGAAATTGGTTTCCAAGTCCTTCTTGTTGGACTTGATCAAATTGAGGGGGAAGTGACCTATTTAGATCTTGGGTTGGAGGGAATTTGGTGGCTTGGCTTATGTCTATGTCACTTGGTGGTGGTCTTGGAGGATTGATCATTTGAGTTAAAGTTTTGGGAGTAGAGACACGAGATTTCCTTTGACTCTCCACTCGATCCAACCCCTAAAGTATAGTAGACATATCTGAGTAAATTTTTTCAAGGCTCGTATTTGCCTTAGCCATATCTCGGGAAATAGTATCAAGGTGGGCTAAAATGCCTTCCATTATGGCCAAGAAGTTAGCTACAAAATCGAAAAAAACATGTTAGTTGTACAAGCGATGATGTGGAAGCCTTTGATTGGTTACGGATAGTGACATGGAAGCCTTGGAATGGTTGTGGACTTTGAGAATTTTAGTGTTTGTCCAACTTGTGGAAGAGAAAAATTGGTTTTGAAGGGAAGACAATAAGTTTTTGGAGCCTCTTTTCACATTCAAAAGGGTTGACTTGTCTTGCACCTTTTGGCAAAGATACCTTTTTGAAGGGTTGGTGGCCCTTTCCTATTTTGTCAACCTTTGAAAGAGTTCTTTCTCTCTTTTGGCAACAAGCCTTTTTGAAAGCTCTTTTGTCCCTTACTTCTTTGGTATAGCTTTGGGACTTGTTTTAAGACAAACAAGAGACTTCACTTCTCTCCACTGGTCTTTAAGATCAAACTCCATTATTGAAAGTTCTTCTTGCCACAAGACATGAAAATGGTTTAAGAACATCGAGAACCTTCAATAGAGATTTGAAGACCAAGGTTCAAATTGTACCTCCCAACAACAACAACCCTCTTCAAACACAAATCCATAACAAAAAATCCAACAATACACCTCCAAATCTCAGATTCCACAACAACAACACACCAAAAATTTCCAAAGTTTGGATCCATAAACCAACACCAACAATACTTTGGCCAATCCTTGAATCCAAACAACAACACAAATAAGATTTTAACTCCTTGAATCCAAACAACAACACAAATAAGATTTCAACTTGGATCTTGACTCTATTAGTGTTAGGGAAGAAGAAAACAACACTAAGAACAGTCAAAACACATTAAGTACTCCTATATGTAGCATCCAACTTTCTACCAAGACAACAACTAGACACTCTCTCAGCCAAGAACACAAGAAATAACTTTTACTCCTTTTTTTTAATTTTTTTACTAAGAGAGGCTAAGATTGGTAGTGTAGTAAAACAACCAGCCTTGCTTTGATACCAAATGATACAAAACGACCAAGTAAAGACACCAAACTAGTCCAAAAATCATACACAAAATAGTCCATAAGGTACAAGAGACCAAACGGCTACAAGATGACAACTTATGAACCCAAGATTACTAGGTGTTCAACACCAAAATAGAAGCTACACCAGAAGAACAAGATGATAAAAATAGGAAAGGAACACAAGAAAAATGTAACAACAACACACGGCTTAACTAGAAACAACTACAAACTAGTACAACGAGCCTATTTTGTCAACCTTGGAAAGAATTCTTTCTCTCTTTTGGCAACAAGCCTTTTTGAAAGCTCTTTTGTCCCTTACTTCTTTGGTATAGCTTTGGGACTTGTTTTAAGACAAATAAGAGACTTCACTTCTCTCCACTAGTCTTTAAGATCAAACACCACTATTGAAAGTTCTTCTTGCCACAAGACATGAAAATGGTTTAAGAACATCAAGTACCTTCAATGGAGATTTGAAGACCAAGGTTCAAATTGTACCTCCCAACAACAACAACCCTTCTTCAAACACAAATCCATAACAAAAAATCCAAAAATACACCTCCAAATATCAGATTCCACAACAACAACACACCAAAAATGTCCAAAGTTTGGATCCATAAACCAATACCAACAATACTTCGGTCAATCCTTGAACGTACAACAATAACACAAATAAGATTTCAACTTAGATCTTGACTCTATTAGTGTTAGGAAAGAAGAAACCAACACTAAGAACAGTCAAAACACATGAAGTACTCCTAGATCTAGCATCCAACTTTCCGCTAAGACAATAACTAGACACACTCTCGGCCAAGAACACAAGAAATAACTTTTACTCCTTTTTTTATTTTTTTTACTAAGAGAGCCTACGATTGGTAGTGTAGTAACACAACCAGCCTTGCTTTGATACAAAATGATACAAAACAACCAAGGAAAGACACAAAAATAGCCCAAAAATCATACATAAAATAGTCCATAAGGTACAAAAGACCAAACAGCTACAAGATGACAACTTATGAACCCAAGATTACTAGGTGTTCAACACCAAAATAGCAGCTACACCAGAAGAACAAGATGATCAAAATAAGAATGAAACACAAGAACAATGTAATAACAACACACGGCTTAACTAGAAATAACTACAAACTAGTACAACGATTACATGAATAAAAAATAGGAAGTGTGACATACAATATTACAAATAATAAGAACCAAGGTACATATTAAATACCAAGACCCTTAATACTCATAATATTAACACCAACACTCTATGATGACACAATAAGGCATCCTTCTCTCAAGCACCAAGGTTTCTAATAATGTTTTGCAACACTAGTGATTCCATACTAGTATCACCCTAGTTATGGTTGCTCTCACTCTCTCTAGAGGAATTTCTTTTAATAACATTCAAAAACTAATAAACTAAAGCCCTACAAGGTTCTATTTATATTATATTACAAAAATAAGAGACGAAGGACTAAAAAACCCTTTAATGACTAGTCTTCAAAAATGGGCGCCTATTGAGTGCACCATATAGGTGGTTTTGGGCCTCCTTCACACTTAGACTTGTGCACTCTCTTGATTGACTTTAAAATAATCAAAAAAATATTCATGATCACGATCATACTTGTATCACTACCACCCCCCCAAGCCTACATTACAAGCTGAGAAAAGTTCTATTATGATCCTAACTTGACTGTCTAAATTCTAAGGTAAAGAAAATAAGGGAAAGCCTATGGTGTTTGAGATACATTGATTGGAACTTCTCTTTTGAGTGAGAGTATCTCTTGGCCATCCCTACATTTACATGGATTATTTCATATGAGTGAGTGGGACTTCTTTATTGTGAGAGACATGAGTAATCTTACTAGTTGCTTACTTATTTTGGGTAGTGTAACTTGTCTATATATACATGGTTGTCTATTGATAATGTAATACCATACCTTGATTCCATTGTGTCATATTTTTGTGCTTCGTGTTTATATATAGTTTGTTTTGAAAAGTTAAACATTGGAGAGGGTATTGTGATTTGAACTTAAAGTATTGATTGACTACCTTGGATAGCCTAGATTCTCCTAGTTAAGTGTCGTCTTTTATTTTGTTGTGTTGTGTTGTCTTCGAACATGCAAACATTCAAAGCTTTATTTTGGGTATATTTTGTAAGAAACTAGGTTTTGGATGCAATGCTAAAGAAAAAGATAAAAATAGAGCTTTTGGATACTTACTTGATCATTTTTAGGGATATGTGGCACTTATCAAATGTACGTGACCAAAGCATGTGCTAAAACTTAAAGTTCAAAATCTTGGTTGCAAGAATTTGAAGTCCTGGAACTTACCAATGTCTACATGTGGACAGCAAGTAGCACTTGTGGTCCGTATGTGACTAAGGTAAGTACCAAAACTGAAGATCCAAAGAGTGAAAGAGCTGAAGAGCTTCTAGCACTTATTTATGTCTACATGTGGACCACATGTGGCACATGCAGACAATACGTGGGCAAGCTAAGTACCAGAAGTCCAAAATACTAAGAATGAACAGTGCAAGAAATTATTCTGGCACTTACTTGGGTCTACATGCGCACCGCATGTAGACATAGGTAAGTGGTCACTGACTCTTTTTGTCCTTTTTCATCTGGTCTTTGATTTTTAGGGCTTCCTTATGTACTATAAATACCCTTTATGTACATTTTAGTAGAAGTTACGCACTCTTAATACTTACAAATATATTTTGATTCTGAGATCTAATTTTGGTCTTAGAAATCTTTTGTATTGATTTTGGTTGATTAATTCAGTTGAAGTTTTGGGTTTTCAGTTGTGATTATTATGATTACATCTTATGTTTTCAATTATGAACATCGTTGATTATTTCACAAGCATGAGAGGCTAAAAACCCTTAGTTAGAGTTATAAAAACCCTGGCAAATTAACTAAATAAGGGAAGTGATATGTTGTTCTGAACCAATACCCATGCATGTATTGTATTATCTTCACTTTAATAGTTATCTTAGTGGTTGTAAATGTTAGGATCCCACCTAGGTTATTGCTACTTACTTCAAAAGAAGAGTAATGACCAAGAAAAGATAAATACAACAGTAATTTAAGCGAGTATAGTCAGTCCAGCTCTTGAGTCAAGTCCAGCTTTGAAGGAAAGTTAGCGAGCAATGCTTTTGGCTTTTTTTATCTACTTTCGGGTAGGCTAGTGAAAGCAGAGAACTCATACCATGCGTTAAGCCTATAGAAGGAAGGAATACCTATAAGGCAAATAACTCTTTCTGTGCTGTTAGCACATTTTCTTTGGGTCCAGGTTTTCTTCAGTGTCAAGAGGTTGGCCTGTATCTATATTCAAGAGATTATGAGTCTACATGGTATGCCCGTGTCTATTATCTTAGATCATGGTTCTGTATTAACATCTCACTATTGGAAAACTTTTCAGGATGAGTTGGGTACTTGAGTGGATCTTAGGATAGCATTTCACCCCCATACTGATGGTCAGTCAAAGCAGACTATCCAGGTTTTAGAAGATATGCTCTACATATGCATGATGGATTTTGGGGGCTAGTGGGAGCAGCATTGGCTTTAGTAGAGTTTGCAATAATAACAGCTACCATTCTAATATCGATATGGATCTTTTTAAGGTAATTTACGGCATGCATTATCACTCCTTATTGGTTGGTTTGATGTTTCTGAGGTTAGACCTTGAGGTACAAACTTGCTTTTTGAGTCTTTGTATAGAGTTTAGGTCATTCGAGATAGACTTCGAGCATCTTAGAGTAGGCAGAAGTGTTATGCAAATCATAGACTTTGCTCCTTGAGATTTGGCATTGGTGATCATATTTTCCTTTGAGTTTCACCCATGAAGGGTATGATGAGGTTTTGTAGGAAGGGCAAGCTTATCGCTAAGTATATTGGTCTATTTGAGATTCTTTAGGCTGTTGGTGATATGGCCTCTAAGTTGGTTTTTCTCCTGGATTTGTCGGTTGTTCATCCATTTTTTCATATTTCTATACTTCACTATTATATTTCTTATGAGTCTTATGTCATTCGTTGGGAGTCAGTTTAGTTAGATTAGTGGTTGTCTTTTGTTGAGGAGCCAGTCTCTATTTTGGTTAAGGATGTTAGACGGTTACATTCTAAAGTCATCCCTGTGGTTAAGGTTCAGTGGTGACA
This sequence comes from Capsicum annuum, assembly GCF_002878395.1. Lineage (NCBI taxonomy): Eukaryota > Viridiplantae > Streptophyta > Magnoliopsida > Solanales > Solanaceae > Capsicum > Capsicum annuum. The sequence goes on along the minus strand of NC_061113.1, from coordinate 101,657,909 downwards.
TCAACCTATAGATGAGGCTACTTAGAAGGTCGAGTCCAGTATGCATAGTTCTTATCCCCAGCTCTTTGTTGATTTTGATATTTCTTTGGATGATGTAACAACCTAAAATTTTGATGAAATATGTGTTTTGCGTTATTTAACTATTTTACCCCTCTCCATAGTTGCATTACGGTATTTTTAGGGTGCGAGCGTGATTGGAATGGCTCCCAATGCATTTTGGAACTTTTTGTGTGATATTGTGGTTTTTGGTGGCTTCGAGAGCCTTATTATGGACTTATGAGTTTATCTATTAAACCATGCGACAGATGACTAAACGGACTAGACTAACAGATCTGGAATATCAATTTTAGGGTGGTAACTTATTTGCTTTGATTTTACAGCTTATAAATCTCATTTCGACCCTTGATTTGAAAATTTGTGATTTTGGGTTTTGGGGGTCAACTTTATAAAAATAATGCCTTTTTAAAAATCAGATATCGCCATTGAGTCTGGAGCATTGAATAGTTGCATGGTTCATTTTCATAAATTGGATTCCAAATGAATCCCGAGGCCTTAGCGGAAACTTAGAGTAATTCCAAATTTCAATTGATATCAGGTTTGGGTCGCTATCGCACCTCTTGTGCAGAGGGTTTTGCAATCGCACAAAAGGAGTGTTTAGATCACAACAACTCCTCCTGTAGCCCTTTGTGCGATCATACACTTAGTTGCACGATAGCAAGTCCTGATAACCTAAAAGGTATTAAAAGGCCTCTTAGGTCGCATTTTATCTTATTTTTCACCTTGCCTCTTGAGATATAAACCCTAAAATAGTGTGAGAGCTCAAAAGTGAAACTTGTGGGTTCTTAGAGACTATATTAACATCATTTTCATTATTTTTTTATGGATTTAAGGTAAGAATTTACCGTTTTCTTAGTTAAATTCTTGATTCATTGTTCAAAACCCCAAAAACCTTATTACTTGATTTATCCGCAAATTTTATTCATTTTAACTTGAATAATGTTTCTAATCCTATAATTACTAGTTTTTCCTTGATTTAACTTTCAAAACAACTTTAATTCATGGAATTAAAACGAGTTTCAAGGTTTTAACTAATAGAGTCTAAAAATGATTTTTCTTCGAATTAGACCTCATTTTTAACTCGATTTGACTTGGTTTTACAATTATAGGTTCCTAAAAGCATGGGAAACACATTATTGAAATAAAGTTTCAATTTTTGCCCTTCTTTTTCAAACACCCATTTTGGGGTCCATTTTAACCCCGAATAAAAAAAGGACTATATGGATATCATTGGCTTAGTTTAGATGCCTAGATTCTATATTTCTTGGTTTTAGTAGATTTTGGGATCGTTCATGAGGAGTAGTACTTCAAGATCGAAGTGTTGCAGACCAATTTTTGCATTGAGGTAGGTTATGGCTTAACTCTTTCAGACTAGGCTAGGTAGTAAATGTTGGTACACAATGTATGTTAAGGGTAGGAACTAACCATGAATAATGACTATCTATGTGTTGTGCCTGTGTGGGGGCCTATATATGTTGTAATTGTTGGATTTGGAATGATATGTGATATGTGTGATCGTGTGGGGTCTTATATGATGTTGATAGCCTTGAATACATGTGGATAATTGTATTATGTTGCTATAAATGCCTATTGTGGTACCTTTGATGTATTGTGATATATTCATACTTGTTGGCATGTAAAACATGTGAAAATTTATAGATGGTTGGAAATAATGAGTGGATATTGGTTCACGTGATTGTGGAAATGTATCTTGTGATTAGTTGTGGAGATACTCATTGTAATTTATTCTGAACATTACATCCTCATATCATACTCATTCATGAAATATTGTTACCACCATGGCAACATCTTAGAAACACTGGTAACATCTTTTTAAAACCCTCCCTAAGGGATGTGCCGAGGAGGAGATATTGTAACACCTTATAAAACCCTTCCCAAGGGATATGCTTGGAAGGAGATATGGATATACAAATAGTATATGGGTTGAAGAACCCCCCATAGGTCATACATCGGGAGGCTTGCCTCCGTGGGTATATACAAAGTTTGTGTCACGACCTCGTGCATCATAATCATAGTCATCATCATCGTCGTCTTCATCATCTTCTTGTACATTGCACTTACTTTACTGTGTTTATACAGTGATTGAATTGCCATATTAACTTGTCATACCTTTATTTGTTCTATCTTTTGTTAATTGTACTTGACTATCTTGTATATACATGCTCTTCCTTGTTTCTAAGTGTATGTGATATAATTTATACTTGTGTCCTACCTTGTTGTGTTGTTGCAATGTATCTGATGTGTATATGTTAGAACTATTAGTGCAAGCATAGTGGGTTACCGTTGTAGGATATTTTCTTATTGCAGGTGATGTTCCCTTAGCGTGTATTTTGTATGCTTTATTTTCTACTTTTCTCAATTAGCCTATGATACCTACTGAGTACAAGTGGACTATACTCACTTCTACTGTACCCTTCTGGTGCATATCTAGGTTCAAGAGCACCCCCACATTGCTTGACTCGGGTGATTGTTGGAGCTTTTAAGGTAGTTGATGATTTTCATGCACTCGGATGTCTTCCGCTACCTTTATTCATATACTATGTAAGACCCTTAAAATATTCATCATTTTATTTTTCACCTTTCCGTGTTTGAAATATTAATTTTTCACTTAAATTGTGTTTAGGGATGTTAAAAGGGTAACTTGGGAAGGTTTTGGAATTTTCAGAAAGGGTTCAGGGCAATTTTAGAACATCGAGGTAGTAAGCCTCCATGTTATTGTCGTGTCATAAGGTTACCTTCTGCGATATTGGTGTGGCACTGAGGATAACCTCTGCAATAGTAAGGTGAAATTGGATGCGCCGGAAAGAAGACTCAAAGATCTTTCATTTGGTGGGTCTTGAGCTTAAAAACTCTTTACATTCTAGAAGTTATAATCATTCAAAGTTTGCCCTTGTAGGATCGAATACTAAACTCAATCAATAACAAATGTTCTCAACTCAAGTTTTCTCTAAGTGCTTCCTATGACCATGATTCGCATCAAAAGCACTTTACACACAAGGTAAATGATCATGACACTTATCCATGGTTTAAAATAACTACTTTTGGGCCTTTGAACAAGTGACGAATGATTAGAACATAGCTAGGAGTTTGTGGGGTATTACATCATCTTGTCCAAAAGTTGACCGTGGTCGAACTTTAACTTTCTTAAAATTCAAAAACCCAACTAATCACTTAAATTACTTTTGAACACCTCGAGAATCAATACTACCCATTTCTGTAAGTCATAGATCACGCATACAAACTACGAGAATAGCAAAATTGGAAAAGACAACTAAAATTTGCAAAATAACTATGAGTATCATTACAGAAGTTAATGCAAGTAGAATCTTATATGGAAACTCAATTGGTGAAGAAGCTTTTGACTTAACAATGAGCTAGAAATTCCTTATGACCATAATTCATACTCAAAGCTCTTCCCACACAAAAGTATTGGCCTTAACCCCTATGCAAAATTAGAAATTATTTGGTAAGGATCTATACGCATTTGAAGAACAGTTCAGATCTTAGCTTAAAATTTTGGAGTATTACAATTTGGAATAAAATAAATCAAACAAGAAACATAGTACAAGAACTATAAATTGGGCACATTAGAACCACATATTTGACATACCTTTCAGACATATAGTCGTAGATGTTCCCAAGAGCTTGGACTTGAAAATTTGAAGTGTTAACCAAAAAATGAACCAACATACGATTGTAAAATATACTTATGGGGTTGTATGCCTTGGCATGGACGAAAATAGCCACTATCTGGTAAATCAAATTTAAGGGTTACTCAAACACAAAATAATATAGGATTATATTTCAATTCATAGTCCATAAAACAAAAGACGGCGGTGCTAGAAAGACGAGGAACGAAGACATTCATAGACCGTAGATCACTTTCACGATCACAACTCAACAAGGAATGAGATCAACTAACGTAGATAATCTGTTCGACTATTGAAAATTGCTATCGATGTACCATAAGTCATATTCACAACCTATTGACGGATTAACAGTGGAGTTCAAAGAAGTTAATTTGTAACATTTAAAAAAAGGCAAAAGAGGTCCATGGACCGTAGGAATGTTTTACATCCCATAAATGATACCCACGGGTATTCATTATAGTTCTAAACTTAAAATTTGAAGGCAAGTATAAATAAATTTTGTAAGATTTATATGTATTTAGTTATCACAATCTCTTTCATACTTTGTACGAACAAGTTAAACATAGGGTATTCAACTTTTCTTGTTGTTTTCGGGGATATTTCTTTAGTTTCTCATGATCGTTTCTACACCGTTCATGTAAGAAATTATGAATTTTTCATTATATTCTTATTGTTTTTATAGAATTATGAGCAGCTAAATACTTTACTGAAGTTGTAGACCAAAATGAGTGCAGTGTTCATAAAAGCGAATTGATAGCTACTTGAAAAAGTGAACTACAATCTAGAAAAAAATAATTAGGAAGAACTTGCAACGCTAACGCTAACTCTCGCTAACTAAGTTTGCTTAGGAATAAATTGACTTTGCTTGGCATATATTGATAGCTTCTTAATAATAATGTAACAACTCAAAAGTTTTCTATACTTAAACCCAAACTTAGATACAAAAACCAATTGATAACCAAAATTTCCCAACCAGTAAGACTCATTGTACGAGTCGTACAGTGGAATCACGAGTTGTATGATGACTTATGGTAAGCTACCCAGAATTTGCAAAGGTTTCAATCACCACAACTCCTAGGTAAGATTCAAACTATATATGGGTCATATAATGACTTATACTTATGAATACCAAAGAGATGGCATTTTTTCTTACAGATCACACGTTCAAACTACGACTTGTAGATGAGTCATGGGATGGGATAATCACGCCCCCAAGGTAAAACTTGAATCCTAAAACCACGAGTCAATGTACGACTCGTGGGGCCATTGTACGAATCATACTGTTAACCTATATGTCAAGAACTAGGACCAACCAAGATGGTTCCAGGAAGCACGAGTCTATGTAGGACTCATAGGTTCATGGTAGGAGTCATATCAGTGACTCGTGAGACATAATTCAATAATTTTTAAAATAATTTTCCAAGGACAGTTTAGCTTTTTCCTATTATTTAAGACCTTATACTATGTTGTTTTATTATTACAAGAGAGAGGTTAAAGGATCATCAGTTGATTATTTCTCTGATTCCCTCTCCCAACCCTTAGAATGTCAGAAATAAGCAATTAAAGTTCTTCAAGCCTAAGACCAAGGGTTCTCCTTCAATTTCCAGAATTTTAAGCTTTTGCCAAAGAATTCTTAAGTCAAAGCATGTGGGATTTCAATGGATGATTTCTTTCACCTTCATGCCCAAGTTTTCTAGAATTTCAATTATAATTTTCATGATTTCATGATTTAGGGTTCAAACGTAATTCTCTATAATTATGAGATTTTCAGTCTTTATAAGTTATTATATTGCTATAGTTATTGTTTTTAGTATCTATGCAGGATTTCAGAAATCCCCAAATAAGTTATTATATTTGAAGAACCATGATGCATAAATTAACAGATTTCAGTTTATGTTCAATATAACCTAACATGTTATAAATACATGATCCCAAAACTCAGTAAATTTAGCATGACTAGGTTTTAGTATTAAGGACCTCAGTAAAATTGTAATCAAACTAGTTCATGCTCTATTATTAGATATCAGTTATTACTTATGAGCATCTACATACAGTTTTAGGAGTCGTATTTAGCATCGAACGAACTAGGATTTCAGATAACCCAATTTTCATAACTGTCTGCCACCATAGGTCTATCTTAGCCCTTGAAGCATTATTTTAGTGGATCCACGTCGATCATAACATTATAACTTGGCAAGATATAATGTAGCTTTCGGCGATGTGTATACATTGGACTCCATATTTTCTCATATGATTTGTGTTGATTATGAGAACCTCCCATAAAAATAGTTTTAGTATGACTTTGTACATGACCCTGTTTCAACTAAATAAAAATCCTTCATGATTTACATCTTTGTTCCATCATATAAATACAGGATTTTACTTTTGGATCATTGTGCACCAGGTTATACTTTTTTCAGATAAATTATATTGACAACATGATTTTATACACGTTATTTATGACTTTCATATCTCACATGCTCAATACATTAGAAGTACTAACTGCATACCTTTCTTTGACGTTATATCCTATTATGAATAGGTTTTAATGCTCAAACTTAGTCGCGTAATTAGATACACTTCAGTGCCAGTTCAGCTACAATGGTGGTGATTCCTCATTATTCGAAGACAATTGATTTTAGTTTATGATTATCAGACTAGTATTTCACTTTCAGTTGTTTACAGTTAGCTCGAGAGTTATCCCAACAACTCCTCAATTTACTTAGAGGATTTCGGATAGAGTTAGAAAGTTTAATTTTTTATTCAATTCAAATTTAATTTCAGATTATGTGTTTTTATTTAAATTGTTTTAGATTTATTTAGTCATTCAAATTTATATTTTTAAGCTTCCGCATAGTTATTTCAACATGTGTTTAGTGTTATGCTAGTACCATATTTGCTTTGGCCATTTGTGATTCTAAGTATCATGTTACTTTCGAATATAGACTCGAATTATGAAAAATAATTCAAGAGTATTTCAAAAAATCATTAAGAAATATATTATTCAACTATTGAAATATATATAGTTAGTTATAGATTATAGAGATGAAGTACATAGCTAGAACAACCCATTATCAATATTTGAACAAAAACTTAGAATACTATAGTCTATGGAAGGGGGACACAACATCGTTGTTTAATCATTGTTATTTTATAATTTAATCAACAAGACTATTTGTAGTAGTTTAAATCAATCTAAAACTTTCAACCTTTATGAAATAGAAACTAAGATCTCTAGTCATGTTGGGTTTCTACATATGACTACGACCTTGTTATATCATCTTATATATAATTTTGATCCTAGTAATAATGTGAATATAATTGAAATAATGTTATTAAAATAACAAATTGGCAACTAAATGTAAATGATAAAGAAAAGGATGAGGTAAAGAGATTTGCATTAATTGTGTTATCCAGCCGATAAATGATGAGCAACTTTTAAGAACAGCAATACTAAAAATTACAAGTAAAAAAGCAAGTATAGTAACATGCAGTGTTTTAATTAGCGTGGGCATGAGGCAGGCGAGAAATATTACCTAATGTAAGGCAAGGCTTAAGCCTCAAGGTAATGAGGCGTAAACCCCCTGAAACTTTAATTTTTTAAATATTTTATAAATTAAAATAATGAAAAATAAAAGTTCACAGAAATTATTAAAAAAAATTAAAGAATTGATAAAAAAATAATCAAAATTGTTCATCTCAAAAGACAAATTAGACTTTGCAAAAAGTTGAACAAGAATTTATAAATTAACTCATGAAATGAAATCTGAAGAAGGAACCTACAATTAGAGATCCCAAACAAGGTAAGTGATGAAGGATAATATATTTTTACTTTATTTTACATTTTGATTATTTTTTCCTTTATCCTGTGAAAGACGAAGAGAAAGAATAAAAATTAGATCTAAGAAAAAAAAATATAGATTTTAAAACTTTTTAACTTATTAAAATTTAATAATAAGTTGATTTTTATGTTTTTGTATTAATTTATGTATTTATTTAGCAATTTAATTTTAATTAGGAGAGCTTTTTAAGGCTTACGTCCCAGAATAAAAATTCATCCAACGCCTAAGCGTACGCCAGACTAACAAAGCTTAGGCCTCATGATACTTTCACTTCCACAAAGTACTGTGAAATATTTTATTACACTCAATCCAAGACATGCCCTGGAACAACTTTTAAAACACTAATTTATTTGATATGTACTAATGTGAAAATGTGAGGAAATTTATTGAATAAACTAGTGTAATTACTTTCTTGATCTTCATCTATTTTGATGGTTACATTGTTGAGATCATGACATTGAATGGTCTTAGATTATATACCAGATATTTTAGAATCGGACTGTTATTTTCTATCAGGCGCTCAGAACCTTCAAGGATAAATCGTCTAGAAGTCTGTTGCCATGTGGGAATAAAATGAATTCAAAAGTTGATTCACGAATAGTTAAATGAGTTTTTGATTTGATTGAAAACTGATTCATGAATAGTCAAATACGTCTTTGATTTGATTGGCATTGATTGATTTGACCATTGAGTCTAATTTTTGTTGTGATTGATCAAATTATTTTTGCTCTAGATATATTTTTACCAATACATATGTGGGCGATGAAATTTTGTTAAATTTAAATCCGTACGAAATTAGGATTATATTAAATTCAAAATATATTAGTCCCAAATAAAAATTTGCAGGTTAATATAATTGGATTAATTATTTAGGTCCAAACATGTGTGGATTTAAGTAAAGTCCAATATTTATTATGCTAGTCCATTAATTTGGGCTAGAAATAATGAGTCCACTTTACTAAGCCCAAGATATTCTAGAGGCCCAAAGGAGTTTCACGTGTCAAATGACATGGCATGCCAAGTCAAGTGAACGAGACAAAAGGACCATGCCACATGTCAAATGATTCGGCACGCCTAATAAAATTAAAATCCTATAAAATATGCCACATCAGTTGAATTTTATTGGTCAAAGAGAGTCCATATTCATCATGACTCTTCCACTTACACAACTATAAATAGGGGTCCCATAATTCAGAAAGGGAACCCCCAGAACTCTAACAAGAAGCAAAAGAAAGCTCATGGATCAAACGCCATAATTTCTCTGCAAAGCACAAGCATTCAAATCAAGTTCATCAAGATTCAAGATCAAGACCACAATATTCAATAACAAGCTCAAAAGCCCTTGAATTCAAGCACAAGTCAAGATCAAGTCTCTCGAATCAACAAATCAAGTTCAAAATAAAGATCAAGCATTAAGACCTTGAATTTATATTTGAAAAGATGAATTAGAGGATTCACAAAGATTGTAACACTCATATTGAAATCAATAAATTGATTGTTGTAATATTTTTCTTGTCTTGATTATTTACCTTTTCGATCTAAAAAATTTTACCATCCAAAAAATTCTGGCACGCCCAGTAGGACAATCTCTACCTATCATCTCAACTTTTTCAACTGCAAAGTTCAACAACACTGAAATGACTTTTAAGAAGGTCAATTCTCAATCAACTGCTTCCAAGGCTATTGATTCAAAGTTCTCTGCTAAAGTAGAAAGCATTCTTGGTATTACTTTCGAATGCTTAAGTGTTGTCACAGGGAGCAAGGCAGGCTTGCTGGGACAATAAACATATCCAATTCCATCAGCGCCAACTCTAAATTTTGGATTTTCAACCCTAAAAGGAATTAAATCCAATGCAAGTGCTTCAAAAGAAGAAAGTAGTGTAGGGGGATCGCATAAGAAGACTCTATCTCTACTTGAGAATTTTGGTTCAAAATACTCTGGCGCAAAGAGCGACGGTCGTTCAACAAATATGTCATCTCCACTTACACCGCATAAAATGAGCACTTCAAAGATCAACTTATGCAATAATTTATGTTACTCTTCAATGTCTCTTGTGATCATGCAAGCAATGATGACTGATGCCTTATCTATAGAGGAGCAACTTGCGAACCTGAGAAAGGTAATTGAGGTAATTGAGGGCCTAACCAAATATGTTCAGAATCAAGATGCTCGGATTGATAAGATAGTGGATAGAATGGAAGTCCTGATAGATAGAAAGTCTATCCATGCACCTGGAAAATCTCCAGAGGCTTATGAGATAGAACATCATGTGAAACAAACACCACCAACTAAAGAGGTACAAGTTTCTTCTGAGGAAATAATCCCGATTGAGCAATTGAAGGAATTCATTGAAGGAACCCTCAAAGACAAGGATGATATTGTCACCAAGTGTTCCCTTGTGTATGCCAAGCCCTACCCTGCGAGAATAGATAGCCATAAAATGCCTGCCGGCTATCAACCCCTCAAATTTCAACAATTTGAGGGCAAAGGGAACCTAAAATAATATGTTGCACACTTTGTTGATACATGTAATAATGCTGGAACTTACGATAACAATCTTATCAAATAATTTATTCGTTCTCTAAAGGGAAACACCGTTGATTGGTATACAGACCTTAAGCCTAACTTCATCGATAGTTGGGAGCAATTGGAGCATGAGTTCCTAAATCGCTTTTATAGCACAAGACGTACAGTTTGCATAGTAGAGCTCACAAATACTCTGCCAAAAAAGGATAAACTAGACATTGACTTTAATAATCGATGGATAAATACTAGCCTAAACTACAAAGATACGCTCAGCGAAGCTTCGGCAATAGAGATGTCCATCCAAGGAATGCACTAGGAATTTCTATACATCTTTCAAGGCACTAAGCCTAAATCCTTCGAAGCGTTAGCTACCCATGATCACGACATGGAGTTGAGCTTGTCTTTTACTGAAAAGAGAACAGCGCTTATCCATAACCCACGAAGGGGAAAGGACAAGTAAGAACCTAAAATATAGGGCAAGTTTGTCCCCAAAAATGACAACAAGGAATCTATGAATATTGACGTGTCTCCTGTGAAGGTCACCACAAAGGTAAGCATGAAGCAAAGTGTGAAAACGACTTCTAGAGCACGTCCAAATTAAAAAATTTTAAAGGAGATACAAGAAAAGGAATATCCCTTCCTTGATTTTGATGTTGTTGAGATTTTCAATGAACTCCTTGAGCATAAGCTCATTGAAATACTAGAGATAAAATGGCCCAACGAAGCTGGAAGGACTAATGACCTTAATTATTATAAATATCATAGGCTTGTGAGTCACCCTCTGGAAAAGTGGTTTGTCTTTAAAGACAAAGTCATACAACTTCCAAAAGAGAAGAAGATCTTCTTCGACGATGAGACGGCTAGTTCTCATCAAATCTCTATCACTTTTAGCTCGCTCGATCCAGTCCAAATATATGTTGAAGAACATAATGAGAAAATATTAGTGCCTAATAGGTTTTCAATTAACAAAGGTGATGATAAAGGTTAGAATCTGGTGACCAGGAGTAGCAAAAAGATGAGTTTATGAATGCTTGAAGTACCTCAAAGGTGGAGTGAAAAGAAAGATAGTTGTCGATGATAAGCCATTCCCTGAAGCTGAGTCATACTTTTTTGATGCAAAATTCTACTTAAAGAATTATGTTGTGAATAAAAAAGGGTTGAAGATGTTACCAACACCAAGTGTGATGATCTTGCACCAAGTTATAATCTTTTCAGATAAATTATTTTGACATCATGATTTTATACACAGTATTTATGACTTTCATATCTCACGTTCTTAATACATTCGAAGTACTAACTGCATACCTTTCTTTTGCGTTATATCCTATTATGAATAGGTTTCTATATTCAAACTTAGTCGCGCAATTAGATACGCTTCAGTGTCAGTTCAGCTACAATGGTGGTGAGTCCTCATCATTCGAGGATAATTGATTTTAGTTTATGATTATCAGACTAGTATTTCACTTTTAGTTGTTTACAGTTAGCTCGGGAATTGTCGCAAAAACTCGTCAATTTATTTAGAGGCTTTCGAACAGAGTTAGAAAGTTTAATTTTTTATTTATTTCAGATTTAATTTTAGATTATGTGTTTTATTTCACTTATTTCATATTTATTTAGTCAATCAAATTTATATTTTTAAGCTTCCACATAGTTATTTCAGCATGTGTTTAGTGTTATGATAATACCATATTAGCTTAGGCCATTTGTGATTCTAAGTATCATGTTACTTTCAAATATAGACTCGAATCGTGAAAAATAATTCTAGAGTATTTAAAATAAATCATTAAGAAATGAGAAAATACATAAAGTACCCCCTGATATTGTTCAAATTTTTCAAAAAGACACTTAAACTTTACTTCTGACCTATTACGCAATGAATCTTTCCTAAACCGTTGTAAATACACAATTTTGATCAAAATTTTGACTCTGCGTGTAGACACGCACATGAAGCGCGTGAATGGAAAAACAATTGTTGAACTAACAAATAAAAATGTGCCACATGTAATAAAAAGGATCCATTTTTTAAATTTTGTATTTTAGTTTTTTTTTTCTTCATTTTCCTGCCTTTTCTTTTGTTGCTTCTTCTTTCTTCTTCTTCTCCATTAAACTCCATTAATGGTGTCTTTGTTTTTCCTCTTCCTCTTCTTATTTTGTTTATTGAATGAGAATCTTACATATTAAAAGAACCAATCTACAATTATTATTATTTCTCAATTTAAGTATGAGATTACTTTTCACAAAAATTTATTACCTATCTAATTGGATTGTTAATCCACATAATTCCAAAACTATTTTTGTAAAATTGTTAAACGCGCAAGACTCTTTTTCCACTCTTCTTCTTCTACGAATTCAAAAAAAGTAGATTGTCGTCTTCCTCTCTCGGCTTCCTTTGAAAACCCTTTTACAATTTAGGTGTGTTTGCAAGCCATGGAAGAAGCTTATTTCTAAGTCTGATTTCATCACCACCCATTACCACCATTCCTCTTCTTTCCATCATATTGATTCATCAATCGTTAGAGTTAGAGTTAGAAAATTAGTAAGACAAGTTTTAATTAGAGTTAAAAAAAATAAAAAAGAATTAGAATTATTAAAATAACAAAAATATAAATAAAAAAATAAATATTTAACACGTGGAAAACTGTTATTGTCGCGTGATTGCACTCTCTATCTTGTGACTGAAATTATGGTCAAATGGTGTATTTACAACGAATTAAGTAAGAATCGTGGGGTAATAGGTCGGTAGTAAAGTTTAAGTGTCTTTTTGAAAAAGTTGGACAACATTAGGGGGGACTTTATGTATTTTCTCTTAAGAAATATATTATTCAACTATTAAAATATAGTTGGTTATAGATTATAGAGATGAAGTACATATCTAGAACAACTTATTATCAATATTTGAACAAAAACCTAAAATACTATAGTCTATAGAAGGGGGACACAATATTGTTGTTTTATAATTTAATCAACATGACTGTTTGTAGTAGTTTAAATCAATCTAAAACTTTCAATCTTTATGAGATAGAAACTAAGATCTCTAGTCATGTTGGGTTTCTACATATGACTACAACCTTGTTATATCATCTTATATATAATTTTGATCCTAGTAATAATGTGAATGTAATTGAAATAACATTATTAAAATAACAAATTAGCAACTAAATATAAATGATAAAGAAAAAGATGAGGTAAAGAGATTTGCATTAATTGTGTTATCCAGACGATAAAAGACGACCAACTTTTAAGAACAACAATACTCAAAATTATAAGTAAAAAAGCAATAGGCGTGGGCGTGAGGCAGCCGAGAAATTTTACCTCATGTAAGGCAAGGCTTAAGCCTCAAGGTTATGAGGCATAAACCCCCTGAAACTTTAATCTTTTAAATACTTTATAAATTAAAATAATGAAAAATAAAAGTTCATAGAAACTATTAAAAAAATTCGAGAATTGATAAAAATAATTCAAATTGTTCATCTCAAAAGACAAATTAGACTTTGCAAAAAGTTGAGCAAAAATTTATAAATTAACTCGTGAAATGAAATCTGAACAAGGAACCTACAATTAGAGACCTCAAATAGGGTAAGTGATGAAGGATAATACATTTTTACTTTATTTTGTATTTTGATCATTTTTTCCTTTATCCTGTGAAAGACAAAGAGAAAGAATAAAAATTAGAGCTAAGAACAAAAATATATAGATTTTAAAACTTTTTAACATCTTAAATTTAATAATAAGTTGATTTTTATGTTTTTGTATTAATTTATATATTTATTTAGCAATTTAATTTTAATTAGGAGAGTACTTCCCAGAATAAAAATTCATCTAACGCTTAAGCGTACGCCCAGACTAACAGAGCTTAGGCCTCATGATACTTTCACCTCCACAAAGTACTGTGAAATATTTTAATAAACTCGATCCGAGACACGCCCTGAAACGTCTTTAAAAACATTGATTTATTTAGATATGTACTAATGTGAAAATATGAGGAAATTTATTGAATAAACTAGTGTAATTACTTTCTTGATCTTCATCTATTTCTATGGTTACATCGTTGAGATCATGCCATTAAATGGTCTTAGATTATATATCAGATATTTTAGAATTGGACTGTTATTTTCTGTTTAGACGCTCAGAACCTTCAAGGATGAATCGTCTAGAAGTCTGTTGCCATGTGTGAATAAAATGGATTCGAAAGTTGATTCACGGATAGTCAAATAAGTTTTTTATTTGATTGACAGCTGATTCACGAATAGTCAATAAGTCTTTGATTTGATTGGCATTGATTGAGTTGACAGTTGAGACCAATTTTCGTTGTGCTTGATCAAATAGTTTTTGCTTTAGATATATTTTTACCAATACATATGTGGGCGATGAAATTTTATTAAATTTGAATCCATACGAAATTTGGATTATATTAAATTCAAAAAATATTAGTCCCAAATAAAAATTGTGGTTTAATATAATTGAATTAATTATTTAGGTCCAAAAATGTGTGGATTTAAATAAAGTCCAATATTTATTGGGCTAGTCCATTAATTTGGGCTAGAAATAATGAGTCCACTTTGCTAAGCCCAAGATATTCTAGAAGCCCAAAAGAGTGTCACGTGTCAAATGACATGGCATGCCAAGTCAAGTGAAGGACCCAATAGAACCATGCCACGTGTCAAAATGATGTGGCATGCCTAATGAAATCAAGAGCCCTTAAAATACGTCAAGCCACTTGAATTTGATTGGTCAAAGAGAGTCTATATTCATCATACTCTTCTCTTTCTACAACTATAAATAGGGGTCTCATAATTCAGAAAAGGAACCCCCAGAACTCTAACAAGAAGCAAGAGAAAGTGATAATGCTCAACTTACATGTCAATTTAGTGCAAGGCATTTTTTGTCGTTTGTAACGCCCGATTTCCGAGAACCGAAATGCCACACGGTGCTTATGATCCCGAAGGACCACAAGCTAACCCTTTTTCTGATATCTGTACCTGTGCACTGCTTAATATAATAAAATACATGTGAAAACTGGCTAACACTTGCCA
Organism: Capsicum annuum; assembly: GCF_002878395.1. NCBI lineage: Eukaryota > Viridiplantae > Streptophyta > Magnoliopsida > Solanales > Solanaceae > Capsicum > Capsicum annuum. Next base: position 101,642,779 of record NC_061113.1, on the reverse strand, counting down.
TAAGGTTCAAACATCTAGAAATATACAATACCTTAAACCACACACTAATACATCTGTCTAAAAACCTCTACACTGCCTGAACTGTGGAGTTGAAGGGACAATTCCCCCAACTAACTCGGTATACTAAAATCAAATATTGTAATAACAACATCCTCGGATGATGAGGACTCACTGCTGCACCCACTGCTGCTATACAAGTGACTTCTAAGATGCTCCAAGTTTCACTCCTCTGAACCTATGGTGCCTCAAAATAAAAGAACACCATAGCGCGAATGCGTCAGTACTAAGATGTACTGAGTATGCAAGCAAGGAAGGCTAAATGTAAGGGCTTATGCATGAACATTTAATCAACAGAATAATCATGAGAATAACGAACGAGTACACATATATGAATGCACATTTCACAACCACTATAACAATTATAACGACTCCAGATACCACAGCTCAGATACCACTTTACTGTCCTCGGAACTCACTACTTTACTGGGGTACTGCATTACTAAATCACAGGATACCAACACTGATCAATTGAATACACTCACACCCCTGACTCCTGAAGATTTATACTGACACAAAAACCGTGGGAAGTAGTTACATAACTCACCATGACTCCTCATAAGCAACTGAATATGTGGGGGTGCACACAATAATTTGAATAATATCTTTGATTTCGTAAAACATGCGTACGAAAAATGAAGACTCACATAGCTTGAATTTCATTATTCATACTTCTCATAATATTATTGAGAGGAAAACATAAGTAAAATCCCATAAATCATCATAAAATCATCAACATTCATCATAAATTCTCATGACTCATCATAGACAACCAAACTCATCAACTCAAAACTGAAGCGACTCAATAGTTCAAGAAACATACTCTTATGGACAGGGGAGTTTTCTATAACCGACAACCCCACGTGGGCCACGTGGAATACCAACGTTTTCCCTCCTAGAGAGAGGACTTCCATTGGCGGAAGTGTTGTACTCTTGCCAAGGAGTACAACCTTAAAGCTTTCATAATCACAATTCGGCTCTGTGGCCAACAATATCATCATCAACAACCCTACGGTGGCACATAGGTTTGGGGAAATACCAAATTTCCCTCTCAGTGCTAAGTAATACTCCCCGACTAGCTCAAAACGCATTAGGAAATCCACCACAACATCACAAGGGTCTATCATAAAGACTAAATCAAATCTCTTTCTCATTTATCAAATCATATCAATTTGTGTATTCCTAACTCAACACATTTTAGCTCAAAACATTTTAATTTTCCTCAACATCAACATGGTATCAATAACACAGTATTTCGTCTCTGCGATCTTAAAATCCATATAAATCATCCCGACTCTGCGGATGCAAATCAATTTTGTCAAATGATCATTCTTTCATTCCAATATTCAAATCATGACATTAGCTTTTGAAAAGCATTTAAGATCTTCAAATCATAGTAAGATTTTGTATGTCATAATGTAACTCAAATCATGGCTCTTATATCAAGAATCCTCAAAAAAATAATTTCATAGTAGTGGTATGCAATTTATGGCATAAAATCTCAATTTAAGAAAACAAGATAATAAGGTTATTATGTATACCAATATTGGACGATTCAAAGTTTCATAAATCATATCTTGAAAACACTTGAAATATCAACTCATGATAGGAATATGAAATTCACCATATCAAATCATAACTTGGGAATAATAAAGTAATCATGTACATCAAAGCTTAAACAATTTACATTTTTCATAACCTCATAGTTCGTCATTAAAACAACTTGGGTATTTACCCATTTTACAAAATCATGAAATTCCAATGATAAAATCAATTCTTTGGGTACAAGAATGAAAAGATGTTCTTGTTCAAAACCCCACATACTAAGTTCTCATGGAATTCATGTTAAGTTCTCAAATCATCAAAAATTCATCGATCGTAGCACGACTAAGATTATCGCAGAGCTGACTCATCTCTAGACCAGCAGACTATTTCGGGCATACGTACCCCCAGCAATCAATAACATAAGTAATACGTAGTATACAACAACACATACTCACATGACCACAAGCCATCATGCACCATGCATTCATTAACACCACACACCAATCATTTGAAGATCATATTCATATACAAGTATTGGGATCTCATGCCATTACATCGTAGATCATTCAACAAGGATGCATATGGTTAAGAAAGAATACAACATAACATAGTTCATCCAATTGGGATACACACAAATAAGATACATTCAACTCATCATGGTTCACTTCTCAAGGTTCTTTCCTTTAAGATCTTGATATATGCAATTCGACCCATAATTAGATATTTCACACTTAGCGTGGCCTAATAGCCTTACCATTTCCCTCAAAACACGTAGCATGCAAGTATGGTATGAACTCATCACTTCGATCACAAGGGGTCATACGATCCATTCTTCTTCAACTAGGCATTTCTACAATTACCTTGCATGCACCATTTAGGCATAGGCCAGTATGAATAATTACATGTGGTACAACAATATTATAAGCCTTCCATACAACATCCCCAATTTTAGACAATAACATGGAGTTCATGTTGAACGTATACATAGAAAGTAGTCTAGTCATTTAGAACTTATTATATCCTAAGAAGGTAAATTTATAGCCTCTTAGACAATTTCACAAACACCTTACATGCACTTTTAGGCATTGGTGAATTCATCAAATTCTCATGTTTTCCGCCACCCCATATATCTCATCTAACACACATAATCATCACATGCATGTATCAACCAACATACACCATCACCACACACATATATATATCAACCAACATGCATAATCATCATATATATATATATATATCAAGTAACATACATAATCCTCATATATATCTCAACCATCAAATATCAATCAACATATATATATATATACACATCATCAAAGTCTAGAAAAGAAAAAAAAAAAAATATATATATATATATATATATATATATATATATATATATATACATAACTTGAACTTTCAAAAAGGGATTCGTGGACTTTATGGACTAAAGGAGTCCATAGATAAACACTTGCATACCTAAGATTTCATGGCTGGAAGAGATTGACGGAAGGAATTCTTGAATCAAAGCCTCCAATTAATTTCCCCCAATTCAAAACCCTAACCTTAACTTGATATTTCTATATGTATATATACATATAAGAGAAATGAGAGGAAAATAATACAAGTTCTCATCTGAATGGGGTATTTATAGAGGTTTAAAAGAGTGGTGAAAGACCAAAATGCCCCTCAGAAACAAATAAGACCCGAATCTGTCCTTCAGTGATCTATCCGATAGACTAAAGTAAATTGGCCATAACTTTTTACTCCGATGTCCAAATTGAATGAAACCAATTTTATTGGAAAGAAGACTCTCAGGGATTTCTGTTGATATATAGAATCTCACACAGTTCATTATGTACAAGGAGTTATGATCATTTGAAATTGACCAAAAAAATCGCTTGGCTGCAGTATTTTTTTCCTACACATTTTACTGTTCATAGTTCGATCGGAATGGTCGTAGTTTGATCAGAATAGTCGTAATTCATTGCTCGAGTGTCCATTTTGGGTGATCCACATATCGTTGGAAAGCTTATTCGATGCTCTACAAAATGGTGGGTCGAAATCCAAGAAATGACATAAAAAAATTATAAATCATTCTCGAAGATAGGATCTAATACGTTTACGCACAAAATTTCGATGAAAATTTTTTTGGGGTATTACATCAATATATTTACCCAACAAGAGTCGGGGTCGAATCCACGAGGAAAAATGTGAGAGGAGATTGAGTAAATTTGAAATAGGGGTGTTTGCCCAATTTAAGCCAAAGGTGAAAATAGTTTGGGGGTTTTCAATCGTGTCGGCTGTAAAAGTAATGCTTAGGCTTCTTAGGGACTAATTCGAGACTAAAAACTATTAGAGTGTAATCAATTAAAACGGATCTTGGGGCTATGCTTTCCTAGGGATAAGATGTGTATAAGAACATGACAATTTGATGCAAATTCTAATTATTGATGATATGGTAGGTTAGGTCTAACGTCTTTGAGGATAGTCTTTCGACAAAACCACAAAGGTTTCACTCGTTGGCTCTTTCGAGCAACTAACAAATGTATCAATAAAAATCACCCAATACCTCAATTAGGAATCCCTATTTCTAGGATGAAACCTAAGGCATAGTTAACTTTACAATCACCCTTACGTCTAAGATAGTGATAGATTTGCAAACTACACACATAATTATCTACCATTTCTTTGATCTTCACATCCCTCTTTCGAGGATGATATGGATTTCTAAAGTTCACCCAAAACCCTTCTTTCGAAGATGGCCTTGAGCTTTCTAGAGTTTGGAGCTTTCACCCATCAAACCCACATGAGTATTTGGGTCTTTCACCCATCAAATCCTAATCATATTACTCAAGTAATATAGAACCCATTATCAACAAACTAGCATATACACAAATTAATCACCACCCACATACAATTATATCTTAATCAAGCATAATACCAAGAGGTAGATTTTTTAGCAACTCATAATGATAATAAATAATATAAACCAACATTTCTATCAAAGTTATCCATAAGAAAATAAAGAGAGTGCAAACCATACTTTAGAATCCAATGAATCTTCAATGGATGAAGCCAAATCTACACTAAGAAGTCACTCTAATGTCTTCTTAGCTAAAAATTTAGTACAAGTCTTGCTCCAAGCTCCAAGAAGTTATAAAAACCCTAGACTAAATATGGGAGGTAGAGTTGTCGAATGATTATAGATAAAAGATAGTGAAAATGAGCTAAAATCCCCTTTTTAAACTCCAACCCTACATTTGATGATAATTACAAAACTGCCACCTTGCTCTTGATTTGCTTGAGCAGTTCCAAAGTAGATGGAGAGTAGATAGAGAGCAAATGAAAAGCAGCTCCAAAGAGGATACAAAGCGGATGCGAAGCGGATGACTCTTTTTCTTCACATTAGGCCTCTTGTTGACTTGAATGACTTTCCCATATTCCCATTTAGTTTTACCTACATAAATGAGCATTTAGTAAGAGATTACCATCAAATCAATGGAAAATCATGATAATTTTGGCTTAAAAGGTGCTATCTAGTCATCAAATTGACGACTTATCAACCCCCCAAACTTAAATTATTGTTTTTTCTCTAGCAACCAAGAATAATTCAAAGAGATGGCTATTTAACTCAAATCTTCCCAAAAGTAAGCTATACTAAAGGAATAAGTTAACAAAACTCTACAAACACTTCCCAAACATGTTATGGCAACAAGTAAACCAAATTTTTTCAATCAGCACATATTTATGTAGCAATGATGCAAGTTTGTATCAAATGAAATTTTAAAATCACAAAGCATCTTAAGATAAGACACAAAATCTTCAAAAAAATTCTCAATCTTTACAATGTAACTTACTTTACCCATTTACCCAAATCGAGAGTAAGATTTTGGTCTCTACCCAAAAGTACCAATGTCACTCACATGCAAGAGTTGGATCCTCTCACCAAAGATATTTCATTTCATAAAGGAGCTCAAATAAAGAAAGAATCCATACTCACTCTCACAAAGAAATTCAAGTACATTGAATAGAACCATAGGCTTGCCCTTTGTATTTTTTGCCACTAATGTAGACTTACTTAGTTTGGAATCACCAAGGTCTTGCGGGTCAAGACGTAGGTTTAAGGTGCGGGAAGGAATATCTATGGATCAAGTGACTAAAATACCTCCTTCAATGAAATTTCTCAACCCTTTCTACCCCAAAATTTTCAAACTATCCACCTTATTCTTCTTTAAATCATTTCCCATTTTTTCAACCCTTTTGATTAGCATTTATCAAATAATTCAAAGCTACCATTTTTTTTTTTCATTTCTTTGTCTTTTTCAAGAGACTTTCTAACTTTAATCCCTTCTTAGCCCTTCATTCATCCAATTTCTTTTCAAGTTCTATGGGCTAGGCTATTCAACTTTATTATTAAGCACATCTCTTGTATTTTAAGCACATGAGTTAACAACCTTACATACACCTTTCTTGGCTCATCTTAGCACATCACATTCATCCCCTCCAAACTTGGAGTTTGAAATACCCTCACATTATTTTTCCAATTACACAAACTCTCCGCCAAACTTAGTTTTTACCTATATTTCATTTCGTAAAATCATGCAATGCATCAAAGGAGGTTAAGTGACAAAAGAGAGATTTTAAAAAGGGCTTAAGTGTTTTAGAAAATTAGACAAAGAAAGAAAAGTGGGTAAAAAGGCTCGAAGGGGTTAACTAGGAAAAATGTTAAGGAGGGAATTTGGCTATGTGACAGGTCAAATATGGCCTTGGATCATTCTTCAAACCAAGCTTGTCTAGGATTTTGCGTTGAACACACTCGGGGCAAGTTCTAGACTACACATATGTACAAGAATTATACAAAAATCTCACTACACGTGGCATCATACTCATAGAGTAAAAGGTAATCTCTCAACCAATTTGAGCGATTTGACTTAATAAGTTACTTTGAGTCATGACGAGTCCTTATAAAGAGAAAGCCAAAAATTGAATTTAATGGTCTCACTCAAAAGAAAGCTCAAGAACATCTTTGATCTCTCTTTTTTGTCAAAAAGAAAACTATCATTTCATTTCTTGCCAATGACATTTTGAAAGATCTTTTGAGCCTTTCCCTTTTCCTAAACAATTAAAGAAAAACTTTGGGTGAATGCAAGGAAACATTATCATTACACTTCATGGGATTCTTTCCGCACAACTTCACATATCGTGCATTTAGTTTATAAAATACTCATGGCACCAATGGAAACACAAACGACCCTTTACCCTTTAGAATGGTGTCACCCAATCTATCATAGGGCAAGGCAAATATTCATATCCCTCGAATTACATAGACTTTACCCGAAGATGCTATGATAAGCACACTAATCGATCACACCATGGACACAACATTCATCCACAATTTCAACCAAAAACCACCGGTTATACCACTTTTAAGATCAATTGGACTTAAAGCCATACTCCAAAAATGATCACACAATGCCTCAAGAAAGTTTACGTTAACCTTTACAAACATAAAAGACATTTCTCTCTTATTGGCATTTTAACAAACATGTGGTGTTCATGTAAAGTAAGAGCTTGAATAGATAAAATAACAACACATGTGAACAAGCCCAATGCACCAATTCATCACCAAACACAGCACTTGTAAACATACTAACCCAATTAAATCACCCACCAATCAATTAAGCAAACAAACCTCAAGTGGGTGTTTCATCAAACACATGGTGTGAACTAGTGTATGAAAACAAGAATTTTTGCAATTTAGCATTTGAGACAAGACACACATTCAAAAATCTTCATCCTAACAACCACATTATACCAAATTAAGCTCAAATGAATTAAATTCAAATCAAAAGAAATCATGTAATATGACCATCATTTGTATTTTAAAGATCATACCTTATAAGCTTACTAAAGAGAGGAAAGTGATGAAAAGAAAGTCCAATATACTTATCCGGGGTTTCATTCTTGAGGTACCCATTCCAACTTGTGCTATCACCAACAAACACCCAAAAACAAGGTAAAAATGAATTAAAAGCATTAGAAAACATCAATAAAAATTTCTCGTGTTGCCTCCAAGAAGCGCCTTAGTTAAAGTCGCGGCACGACATCTTTTGCCTATCAAATTTATGTCTCCATTTGAAAGAATTGAAACGGCGGCCCAACTTTAGATCAATACATCTTTGAGGCATTTTGGGCCAAGGTGAGGACACAATGAATATTTTCTATCTCGCCACTTTGAAGATTTAAACCTTTTACCCAATTTTACATCAAACTTTCTAATAGTCTCATTGGGTATTGACGAAAGCATTAAAAATTCACTTGTTACACACTAAATTTTACATTTATTGGCCTTCAAGTGAGGGGCTTCATTTTGCTCTTTTGGAATGAAAAACTCCAAAATATAGGAATTTTTCTCCTCATCTCCAAAATTTATCATTTGCTTGGGTGGTGCAACTTTCATCACATCCACCAAACATAATGTTGAAAAGTGGTTCGAGTGAGGCCTTCTCCCTAATTTTGGAGTTTCATCCTTCTCGACATCTTCACCCCGAATTGGTCTAGAGTCTTCATAAGAGATTTGCTTGGTTTCTTCTTTTGACTCTAGCACCATTTCCTTAATCTTGCCATCATTCCTCATGGTTGGTTCGGTTGGTTGGGAAATCACTGAGGGTTCTTCAATATCAAGCTCATTTATAAGAGTGGGAATGGCTGTGGTGTTTGAATGATTGACCTCCATACCCATCTCTTCTATCCTCTTTCTTTCCTCGTTACATGCCTCCATGTCTTTATGCATATCACGTATGTTATCCCTCATTAAATCCAAATAATCTAAGATTAGTTAAAGCATGGATTTAACATCACTCTTTTTGGTGCTTCATTCTTTTTTTTTATCATAAGATCTATCAAAATCATAAGAAGAACTAGCAAATGGGTTAGCATAACGAGGGTAAGGGGCATTTGGACAATCACTCTAATGTCCATCTCAACCACCACATAGAGAACAACCATACTCCCTATAAGATCGAGATAGTGCACATATCTCTCTCCGGGGAGAATATCTATAATCTTTCCAAAGTGGGGTCCATTACAATATGGATATGGACCATCAAGATAGAATTTCCAACCACCAAAATCATAGTAGTCCCAAGATGCCATAGTAACAAGTAAACAAGAAATAAAAAAAGTCTAACTAACAAAAGAAGCAAAACAAAATCACAAACAAATATTTACAAGTTTGAATTAAAGCAAGTAAGCTAAAATTTCAAACTAACTCAATACGTTAAATTATTCCCCGGCAAAGGCGCCATTTTTAATAACACTCAAATTACACGTCAATTTAGTACAAGGCGATCGCTGTTAATATATTTACCCAACAAGAGTCGGGGTCGAATCCACGAGGAACAATGTGAGTGGAGATTGAGTTAATTCAAAATAGAAGTATTTGCCTAATTCAAGATGAAGGTGTAAAATAGTTTGGAAGGGTTTCAATCATGTCGGAATCCTTATTTCTAGTATGAAACCCAAGGCATAGTTAACTTCACAATCACCCTTACATCTAAGATAGTGATAGATTCGCAAACTACACACATAATTATTTACCATTGCTTTAGTCTTCACATCCTTATTTCGAGGATGATATGGATTCCTAAAGTTCACCCAAAACCCTTTTTTCGAAGATGGACTTGAGCTTTCTAAATTTGGAGCTTTCACTCATCAAAACCACATGGGTATTTGGGGCTTTCACCTATTAAATCACAATCACATTACTCAAGCAATAATAGAACCCATAATAAAAAAACTAGCATATGCACAAATTAATCACTATCCACATATAATTGCATCCCAATCAAGCATAATCCCAAGAGGTAGATTTTTTAGCAACTCATAATGATAATAAACACAAATAAACCAACATTTTCATCAAAGTTATCCATAAGGAAATAACGAGAGTGCAAACCACACTTTAGAATCTAATGAATCTTCAATGGGTGAAGCCAAATCTACACTTAGAAGTCACTCTAATGTCTTCTTAGCTCAAAATTTAGAACAAGTCTTGCTCCAAGCTCCAAGAAGTTACAAAAACCCTAGACTAAATATGACAGGTAGAGTTGTAGAATGATTATAGATAAAAGATGGTGAAAATAAGCTAAAATCCCCTTTTTAAACTCCAACGCTACATTTGATGATAATTAAAAACTATCACCTTACTCTTAATCTGCTTGAGCAATTCCAAAATGGATGGAGAGCAGATAGAGAGCAAATGAAAAGTAGCTCCAAAGCGGATGCGAAGCGAATGACTCTTTTCCTTCACATTAGTCCTCTTGTTGACTTGAATGACTTGCCTATATTCCCTCTTACTTTTACCTACATAAATGAGCATTTAGTAAGAGATTACCATCAAATCAATAGAAAAACATGATAATTTAGGCTTAAAAGGTGCTATCTCGTCGTCAAATTGATGACTTATCAGAAAGCTTGTGGATCAAATGCCGTAATTTCTCTACAAAGCTCAAGCATTCAAATCCAGTTCATCAAAATTCAAGATCAAGACCGCAATATTCAAGAACAAGCTCAAAAGCCCTTGAATTCAAGCACAAGTCAAGATCAAGTCCCCCAAATTAACAAATCAAGATCAAGCTTTAAGCCCTTGAATTTATATTTGAAAAGACAAATCAGAGGATTCATAGGGATTGTGACACTGATATTAATATCAATAAATTGATTGTTGCAATTTTTTCTTGTCTCGATTATTTACTTTTTCGGTCTCGAAATTTTATTGTCCAACATAATTTAATTCATGGAAAAATAATAATTTTTATTGATAAACGATGTGAGTACAAATCTGTTTCTCCCTTGATTCTTCTCTCTTGATTTTCTCCATAATTTGAGGGCTATCAGTAGCATATTTCTCAAACATAGGATTTGATATGGATTTCTCCATAATTCGAGGGTCGTTAGTGGCATATTTCTCAAACGTATGGATATTTGGATTTGATCTCCTTGAAAGGAGGTTTTGTAGATTTTTTTGGTGTATTTGATTATCAAGAAGAGAGGGTTTTGATCTCTTTATGAATATCCCATAAATTTATTGGGACTTTTGATAAGCCTCTTTAAAGGGATATTTGTCCCCTTATATAGGCATAATTCAGGGTTTAGGATAGAGTAGCCTCCAAGAACTCTAATAGAATTTGAATTCTTCTTGAAGAGTCCCACCAATTTTAGAATTCTAACAGAAATTGAATTCTTCTTGTAGAGCCCACAAATTTTTGATGTCTACAAATGCCCCCTACTTTGAGGGTTGTCACTATGTAAACTTTCGGTGTCTACAAATGCCTCCTACTTTGAGGCTTGTTGACATGTAGACTTGATGAAACTCAAAGATGAGTCTTGAAGTACCCATAGAGATTCCATCTTTACGTCTTTCGGCTACAGATTTGCATATATGATTTATGAGAGAATAGATGAAGGGAAGATTTGGTCCCACTAGGCATGCCAGTTTATTTTCGATATAATTTAATTCATGGAAAAAATAATATTTTTTATAGATAAACGATGTGAGTACAAATCTATTCCTTCCTTGATTCTTCTCTCTTGATTATCTCCATAATTCGAGAGCTATCAGTAGCGTATTTCTGAAACATAGGATTTGATATGGATTTCTCCGTAATTCGAGGGCCGTTAGTGGTGTATTTCTCGAATGTAGAGATATTTGGATTTGATTTTCATGAAAGGAGGTTTTGTGGATCTTCTTGATGTATTTGATTATCAAGAAGAGAGGGTTTTGATCCCTTTATGAATATCCTATGAATTTATTGGGACTTTTGATATGCCTCTTTAAAGGGATATTTGTCCCTTTATATAGGCATAATTCAGGGTTTAGGATAGAGTAGCCTCCAAGAACTCTAATAAAATTTGAATTCTTCTTATAGACTCCCACAAATTTTAGAACTCTAACAGAAATTGAATTTTTCTTGTAGAGTCCACAAATTTTCGATGTCTACAACATATATTAGCAATAAGTGAATAAAAATTTATGATAAACTGTATTTAAATTAGGTCATCCCTACATGACAATCTTTGCATAATTATTCAAAGCACAATAATATTCTTTTTTTCCAATAATACTTGTCCACTTTTAACTTGGCATGCATCTTTAATTTGATGATGTATGTTGATGTGACATGCCTCTAAAGCCAAAGATGACATGTATCTTTTTCTTAAATGTTTTATATTTTTCTTAATTTTTCATATTTTAAAAAGTTCCAAAATTATTTTCATTAATTTTCTCTACAGTTACTTTTATCTCTAATTAAACTTAATAATTACTACATATTTATGATTATGCTTTTTCAAATTCTTCATTTGTTTTTCTCATTTCTTTTGTTCATGAATCAATACTAATTATTAATTAATACACATTAATATTTATGCCTTTTAATCTCTTTCCACATTCATTGTTTATATTCAAATTCTCCTTTCATTTATTTTATGTTAAATAGGAATTGAATTATGCATCTATGTGCAGAAAGACTAAGAAGAAAAAGGATGACCTCTTCCCAAGAGGAAAAATGATGTTTATATGTACCTAGGGAGGTTCTCCACATTCATTTATCAGCATGTGTGCTAGATTTTTTCTCCGTCATTGAAACTTGAATGCGACCTGAATACGTTTGTTTGTAGGTAGTTCATCTTATTTAAAGGAAGCTTCACTTTGAAGACAAGTGTTTCAATTCAAGGATGCTCGTATTTTCAGGTAAAGGTTGTCGATAGAATTGCAATTGTCACAACAAACGCAAAGACCGTGGTTATTCGGCCTATTGGTATTCAAGAAGCCATTACGACTGAAATAGGTAATTCACATAAGCTTGGTGAATTTACATATTTGTGTTAATGAAGCTTAGGTTTTGTTCTTGATATAAATTACTAGTCCCCTAAGTGTGTTACTCCCCCTCATCCTTTCTCGTGGTTCGGTGGTTGTAGCAGGAACACTTAGCTTCTACTTTTTCAGCTGCACAAGTTCATATTGCAGCCTCCATAACAAATGTCGAACTTCCATGTTCAGTCAAGAAAAATTAAATTTAGCTACTTGTTTCTTATGGACCCCTTGACGTACATGCATTGATTAATCACATTAGTTACAAGTGTCTTATCCTGATCAAATAGGTTAATTTATACAAATATATGTCATGTGCTCCTTTGTTAGCTATTAAACTTGCATTTCTTATTTTTTACCAGCAAAATATGTCCGAGGATGATGTTTTATTAGACCATCTAGGACAGAGGATGTCGTAAGAGTATATGCTGAAGCAACCACCTAGGACACTACTTGATTAACTCACTAACAAAATAGACGAATTTTTAAAATTTTTAACTGCTTTTTAGCAGATCGAATACTAAATTGAGAGGAAAAAAACTCTCTTTTCCATCTGTTTTGGTTGTTATTAGATGCGCTCTATAGCACTATGTTTGGTGAGGTTTCCACCTCAACTAATTTTATGAGATATTTATCACCTTTCACTAGCAGCAATTATTAGGTATAATCTTTTAATTTATTCTAATTTTTTTTTTAGGTTAAATCGGAATAGAATTATGTGTTTTGTTTTGGAGGATAGAGAAGTCAAGAAAGAATGTTGATGTAAGTTTGCATATTCATTGTTTTATTTGTTTAATTTTTTATAATCACAACCAACTTGCAAGATTCATGTTTTATGTTGGTTGAATTTATTTGTAAATGCTATATTCGTACCATATTCAACTGGATTCATATTCTAAATGCTATATTTCAAGATTTGTTTTAATTTATTTTTTTATAGCATAATTTTTCTCAAATGGATTGTACAGAAATTGTTTTCAAAGCTACTTTAAAGATTAAAATCTTGAAATAGATACAAAATCGAACTTATTTAATAAGAGTTGGCCATTTTCCTTACTTTTCTCTAACATTGAAATTCATATACCATTTATATTTATTCGTGTACTCAACAACCATTAGCCAAATATAAGCCACAATATATAGAGCAATTAAAAAGATAAAAATAAGTGATTAAGTGAAACTGAAAAAGACACAAAAGCAACTATTAATATGTAGAAGAAATTGTTAAATTAAATATTTAGTGATAAAAAAAATATTTGTGGGTTCTTTCAGTATTTCTAATTATTTGATTTCCAGTTAAATATTTATTGCTCCTAAATGATTATTATTTTCATATTTTTCGTTATATTGAATAAACATTATACTATAATAATATTTATTCTAAATTAAAGTTATAAACAAAAGATACTAAGGATTTTTATAATCGCGCGAAGCGCTAATATGTTCACTAGTAATAAATAATAGAGAAATAATAGAGAAATAATAGAGGTAATTTTACTATATCACCTTCCTTTTAATATAATAAATTCAATGTTTTGAAAAATGTATTGGGTGATGTTTATGATTAATAACTAAGAGTAAAATGGGCATAAATGAGTAAATTATTCATTAATTTTTAAACTGCACAAATATTATTAGATATTTATTTTTAATAATACAAACAAGTTAAAATGAACGGAGAGAATATTTTGCACTATTATTAACTGCATAACAGTTCTTACATAATAATTAGTTGTTACCACATAAGTACCTCTACAGTATAATTTTCTGGATCAAAATTTATGTGTTTCATCAAGCCATAAATAGATAATATTTAGGCATATCCACATTTTTAGTATTTAATCATGGTTTATTTAACATGTATTCTCACTTTGTAAAGCTAGTTTAATCGCACGTGCCTTGTACGTGGAGCCTTTCATCATTTAAAATTAAAATTTAAGAACTATTTATTTTAGTTAATTTCAAAATTTTAAATATCAAGAAAATAAAGTACTACATTAATATGAGCATAATAATATAAAACAACTACTTGTAACAAATGAACAATAAGGTAAAAGATTATAATAAAGCAGAAGATGTCAATCTGGACTCCAAAATTTTTAAGCAAGTAAATTTTTAACGGAAAATATAAATACGAAATTCTAGACTAAAGGAAGAGAAATTTATTCGAGAAAAGAATAACTAATTTTAGTTTCTAAATGTATTCTCTTTAAGCTCTGGTAAGTTAACCTCGTGATATTGCAATTGTATTCTGAAATTAACCCGGTATATGAGAGTTTCAAATTTGATTTATTCCCGATCGGGTGTTGCCTAAGGTACATCAGTTCCCATTTGGAACTAATTCAAAACTAGAGCTGTCAATACGAGTCAGCCCAGCCCATCCGGACTAGCCCATATGGGTTTTGAGTTTAACGGGCTAGGCCGGGTTGGTCCATCAAAATGATGGGCCAAAAAATATCAAGCCCACACTATTACTGTGTGGGTTGCAAGCCTCACGGGCCAGCCCACTTTTTAAAAAATAATATTTTATAATTTAATTTTAGAATATTAATAAATATAAATATTACCAGACAATATTACGTAGTGTTAATACTTGCTAATCAAGTCTCCAATACCCAAAAAATACTCCTAATAGCGAAATTAAATAACTTTTGACATGATATCCTTCAAATCAAATAAAAATACTAATAAGCAATCTAAATAGTTGCATGTAGTTAACTTATGGGCCGACCCTCGACCTAGCCCAACCCACATTACTCAAGCCCCAAGGGCCACGGGCTTATATGGGTCAGGTTAAAAAGCCTTATTCTAAAATGAGCTGCAAAAATTGAAGTCCAACTCCATCAAATTATGAGTCAGGTCGGACCGACCCAATAGGCCTGACCCATATTATCGGCTCTATTCAAAACACTTAAAAATCACATGGCACAACTTTCAATTTGCTCTACAAAAGTACATACATACACACTCACACAACCAAGAGGATTAAAAGAAGCATCATAAAGTCATTAGGAATTTTTTTTTTCACTTACATTTATTTCTTTCCAACGAAATAATATTTCTTTTATTAATATTTTTTATTCTTTCATTTATTTATTTTTCTTATCATATATTTTAAGACTCTTTTTTAGTGTACACACACAAAAAAAAACGACCAACATTAGTTTTCATATATCTTTTTCTTACCATATATTTTAGTACTCTTTAATTTTTTAATAATTAATTAATAATGGTTGGATATAAGTGAAAATATAATTTTATCTATTGCGAAGAATTTTAATAAAAGGAAAAAAAATTTAAACAGTATTTCTAAGGCGCTTCATATTTTTAATATATTATAAATTATAAATTATAGATATAGATTGTAGATACATGTTAATACTCCCTCCTTTTTTATGATTTCTCTCCTCATTTTTTGTAAATTAAGTTTCAAAGCTAAATTAGATTAGATTAATTTAATTTTTTAAAATTAAAATTTAGATATTCAAAAACTACATGAAACATACTATAAATTACAATTTTCCTTTTTTCAATTTGATTAAGAAATACATGTTAAAATATTGATCAAAGTGTGCATTATTTGATTCTAAATATAAAAAGGGAAGCAATTAAAAAGGAATGAAAGGAGTACTAAAGTTGTGCATTATAATTTTAATGTATATTTTTATGTTCAGTGAATATCATTAATGTAAATAAAAAATAAAATAAGAAAATTTATTCTTTAATTTATAATTTTTTAATTAAAATAGAACGGAGGGAGTATAAGAAGTTTGTTTACAAGCAGAATGTCTTCATTTGTAGACAGACCAACATTTGTATTTGCCAAAGAAAGCACATACTGATCTGGCAAACATGACGTAACCACTTGCCATTCGTAGAGACAAAAGTTGGTAAAACAAAACTATGTTCTTTTTTCCTTTTCTCGTCATATTAATATGAAAATAATGTACTAACAAAACAAATTAGTTTCAATGAGAAAGAATATCAGATACTCCCTTCATTTCATAATAAATAAATTATTAAATTTTGACACACTGATTAAAACAAAAATATTAAAGACATAAATTTAACATAACTTTTCATTTTTACCCAAAAAAGGAAAAAGATGACCTTGGTAATACCTTTTCAAAAATTAATTAGTTGTCAAAAGATAAGGGTAAATTTGGAAAAAAATTCAATGATTCACTTATTTTGAAATACCAATAAATATCCCAACAATTCACTTATTTCGAAACGGAGGGAGTATTATTTAGAAAAAATATGTGTTACTTGTATTCTTCCTCTTTCTTGATGACAATTTTAGTTGCATCATTACGTAATTGCATCATTACGTAATTTTAACTGTTGTTTGACATTATTGTAATACTAGTTTTTTTTGTAACTATTGAATACTAGTACTAAGCTAGTTTTGTTAATAATGAAAAGGAAAAACAGAAGGAAATAGATATGGTAGCACATTAGCCCGAAAAAATATGGTGAAATGAATGAGATTGCTTTTTTTTTTTCGAAAAGGAAAAACAGAAGGAAATAGATATGGTAGCACATTAGCTCGAAAAAAGGTGGTGAAATGGATAAGATTGGTTTCAGAAAAAATAAATTATTTAGAGGTCTCATTTTAGAGTGTTGAATATGAAAAAAAATCCTTGAAAAAGAGCCTTATTCAAAATAAGTCTTAAGAAGCATAAATCTAAATTAATCAAATTCCAATACGAATATAAAACATCAAATGAAAAACCAAAAAAATATATAATAGCACATTGTATTGTATTATTTTCTTAAAATATAAAATGTTTCTTTACTTTTTTATTAATTTTTAATTATAACTTTTCAAGTAATAAGTATCAGAGCATATAAAATTAAAAAATATTTTGATATATTATGTATACTTTTATATTTAAGATATGAGATTAAAAAGCCTTGTTTATTTTCTTTAACTTTAACATATCAAATTAAAATTAAATGAATGAATTAAAATGGAGATGGAATAAATAAATTAAAACGGAGATAGTAATAGCTATTACTCTAAGCTAGTTGTAAAAAAATGCAAAAAAGAAAACCAGAAAAAGGTAGTGGATATGGTAGAAAAAGGTAGTGGATATGGTAGTGCATAGTATTGTAGGCCTTTGGGTTAAACAAAAGGCTAGTAGTTCCTGTGCCATGCTGTGCACTCCAAATATTCTTTGCTGCCTCACCTCACCCATACACGCACAAACATCCCTCCTTTCCTTCTCTCTTTCTTGTATATATAATTCTTTCTACCCAAATTATTTGTTCCGCATTGCCATTTCCATTTATATATTTTTAAAAAAAAAAGAGAAAAAAAACTTTGGAATAACCAAAGAGCAATGAAAAGAAAAGAAAAGAGGATGATTACCATATCCTCTGTTTTCATTTTGTTATTTGCCTTTTCATAGATCTCTGGTTTGTACCTAATGTTGCATTTTCTTTTCATCTATGTTTTTAATAGCTTTTGTTATAAGTTTCTGATCTATCTGAATTGTGGATTTTCAGAAAGATCTGATTGAATCCAAAACTTCACTTTGCTGTTTAATCAGTATTTTGCAAGCTGGGGTCTGCCTGATTTCCTTAAAGGTTTATGTTATTGGTTACTTTTCTTATCCACATCTGGATCTGTATACTTAGTTTTCATGATGGCTCTTCGTTTCAATTTGTTTGGCCTATCATGATCCAAAGATTAAAGGACATTGTTGTATATTTGATATATTTTAATTGAGTAATTTAAGATCACAAAATTCAGAACTTTCTTTACTTTGGTAAACTTGGTGTCAAAATAGGTCAAACAAATGAAAACGGAAGGAGTATTGATTTTGCATCAAGATGTAATGTTATTCATTGAATTATTTTGATAGCAGAAAAAATGATGGAGACAGATCTCGGTAAGCTATTTATAGGTGGGATATCTTGGGACACAGATGAGGAGCGTCTTAAAGAATATTTTACTTCATATGGAGAAGTGGTTGAAGCTGTGATCATGAGAGATCGGAATACTGGTCGTGCTCGTGGTTTTGGTTTTGTTGTTTTTGCTAATCCTGCTGTTGCTGAAGGAGTCGTTAACAACAAGCACATCATCGATGGCAGAACGGTCTGTTTAATTTTTTTTATTTTTTTTTGCAGCATTGTCTGATTAGAACATCACAGCAACAATTACGTGTTTAGTTTCAATAATTTAGAATTCTCTAATGCTAGAGATTCTCAGTGTATTATCATGAAACTCAACTAGTTGGTATCGCCTATGTAAATTTTTTTGTTTCAAAGGTACTCCCTTTGTCCATCTTTACTTGTTTATATTTAACCGACATACTTCTTAAGAAACAATAAATTAAGGTGTAACTTTACTATATCACATCTATTAAATACACATCATCTAAATTTTGAGAAACTAATGCAGTATATAATAATTGGGCCAAAATAGACACAAAATAATAAATTACCTCTTGGTTTTCCAAATGGGAGAAGTAAAGGTGAACAACTGTTTTTAGCTAAGTTGCTTGGACTCTTCAAAAAAATTTTGCACCCGGGTTGGATCCTACAAAAATGCACTACTTTTGAAGGATCCGACACGCTCCCGGTGACATTCTTGAAGAGTTCGAGCAACACATAGAATACTGGGAAGTAAAGATGGACAGAGGGAGTAACATGGATTTAGCGAATTTGGGACAAATTTAGCAAGTTTTCTCTTCACAATTTACTACACATAACTGATGGGAAAATGCCTGAAATGTTTCCGAAAAGTTTTAGTTAAAAATCAATCCACAGGGGATTGTGCTGACTAGGATAGATGAATAATCATCTGTATTTCTCCAAATTCTTCGTTGGCCTCCAATTTTCAGGTTGAGGCAAAGAAGGCTGTCCCTAGGGATGACCAACAGATAATAAATAGAAACAACAGCAGCATTCAAGGATCACCTGGTCTTGGACGCACCAAAAAGATATTTGTAGGAGGTTTAGCATCTACGGTTACTGAGAGCGACTTCAAGACATACTTTGATCAGTTTGGTACAATTACAGATGTTGTAGTGATGTATGACCACAACACTCAGAGGCCAAGAGGCTTTGGATTTATTACTTATGAGTCAGAGGATGCTGTGGATAGGGTATTGTATAAGACCTTTCACAATCTAAATGGTAAAATGATTGAGGTCAAGCGGGCCGTTCCGAAAGAGCTGTCTCCGGGGCCCAACCGAAGCCCTTTCACAGGATACAACTATGGACTTGGTAGAATAAATAACTTTCTCAACAACTATGCGCAAGGGTATAGTTTAGGTTCGGTTGGAACATATGGGGTCAGGATGGATGGTAGATTTAGTCCAGTTGCCAGTGGACGTACAAGTTTCTCTCAGTTAACTTCTCCCACTTATGGAATGGGTGTCAATTTGGATCCAGCTTTGAGCCCCACCTTTGCAGGAGCTTCCAATTTTAGCAAGAGTCTTGGTTATGGGCGTGTTCTTAACCCTTATGTCACTGGTAACTCAAGCAGATACACTACGCCCATTGGATATAACACAGGCAGCAGTAAAGGTGATTCTTTGCTTAGCTCACCAACAAGGAATGTATGGGGAAATGGTGGTCTTAACAGTTCTCCAGTTCCTGGTAGCTCCGGTTCATTTTTGGGCTCTGGAACTGGTAGTTATGGGGTCTTTGGGAATAATGGTGCCAGTTGGGGCTCGTCGCCTGTTTCTACTCCATTTGGTAGTGCTTCTGGATATGGTGGTCGGAATGTTGGTTTCAGGAGTGGTGGAAACAGTTATGGGCCGGGATCTGGAGGACTTGCAAGAAGCAATGCAGCAGGTGCTGTCGCAAATTCATTTGCTGTGTCAAGTGGTGCGTATGAGGGGTCTTATGGAGATGTATATCGCAGTGGCTCAACATATGGTGATCCAACTTGGCAAGCTGTGTCTTCTGATATGGATGGCTCTAATACATTTGGATATGGACCCGAAAATCCAGCAGACGATTCAGCTAGAGACTCCGAGAATTATATTGGAAATTATAGTATTGCAAATAGACAATCAAATAGAGGTACGAATACTCTTCCAATTGCATATGTGCCTTTCTTGGTATTCTACCTTTCCTTTTGAAGTATTTTTCTCGACTCTTGACACACATCTGTCATATTACCAATATTGGTCAAGTAGCTAATAACCGGTTTTTACCCCCTTGGATTTAGTATGCTTCTTTTTGTAGGAACTTGATTTTTCATTTGCAAGGAGGACACCTTTCTTTTGTGATTAGTTTGACTTTTAACTTGGAAGATCATTAAAAGTTATTTGCAAAATGGCGTATGAAGATTTGATCTCATTTTAGTTAGTAGCTGTTCGAAGTTTAAATTTGAGTTGGCATTCTATAAATTGTGGTAACTTCATTATCATAGTTATGACAAGAAGATTTGGAGTGAGATACGTTAAAAGGATTCAAAACGTAAAAAAATGTTGTTCCACACCCCTAATTTTCTGTTTATTACATTGACGTGGTATGCTCATTTGAATTAATTATAATTGGGTGAATTATAGTTTTCTTTATCTGGAGTAACAAACGTGATTGAAACACCCTTATTATGCCTCAATCCTCATATGAGACTTGAAGATACCTTATTAGGAAAAATACTTGAGGATATCTTTGCTGACCTTTTGTCCTGAGTTGTAGTTGAAATATTTGTAGAACTGTGGTCATACAGCTTTTCCTAAGGTCCTTGGCAATCTCATATTTGATTTTTTGTTTTCGAAGTCTGCAATTTGGTCCTAAAAGTGAAAGGTCCTTATCTCTTAAAAACAAAAACAAATAGGCTTTAACAGTTATGTTATTGGAAATTGTTCTTAGATTTAAGATTACAATGGTGAAGCTTGTAGCCATTACTTCTACTAAAAAAGTTTTTCGATTTACATAAGCATTAGTTTAATCACTTCAGTAAACCAGAAACGGTTTTTATGAGCTTTCATAAGATAGTAAAGCTTTGCTATTATGGGAATGAGGGGGGAAGGAAATAGGGATCCGCGAAACTCCGCCTCAAGTGGTGTGGGAGTTGGGGTTTTGAATGAGGACTGGGGTAAAATAATTTCCTCCTGATAGTTAATGCAGGGGCTGGGTACGATAGGCGTCGGAATGGAGTGGAGATCTTAGTGGATGAGGAGCTTAGAGAGCAGGTGGTGGAGGTTAAGAGGGTTAGTGATAGGCTGATGACGATTACTCTGGTCGTTGGGGGGGTTTCGCTGCATGTGTGTTGTGTTTATGCACTGCAGGTGGGCTTGGCTGAAGAGGAGAAAGCGAGGTTTTGGGTTTCTTTGGATGAGGTGGTGAGAAACGTGCCTAGTTCGGAGAAGATTGTCATAGAAGGGGACTTCAATGGGCACATTGGGGTTTTTCCTGGAGGTTATGATGATGTGCATGGAGGTTTTGGATTCGGTGATAGGGACGACGAGGGAGTTGCTCTGTTGAATTTTGCTAGGGCCTTTGGGTTGGTGGTGGTGAATTCGAGCTTTCCGAAGAAGGAGAATCACCTAATTACCTTTCGAAGCGCGATAGCCAAGACTCAGATCGACTTTCTGTTGCTTAGGACGGAGGATAGGGCTCTTTGTAAGGACTGTAAAGTCATTCCGAGTGAGCATCTTTCGACCCAGCACAGACTTCTGGTGATGGACTTTGCTATCAAGAAGGGCAAGAAGAGAAGGGCCGAAGAGGGTCGGCCTAGAACTAGGTGGGGTGGCTTGACACCGGGTAGTGCGTTAGAGATTGAGGAGAAGGTGGCAGGTTTGGGGGTGTGGAGGTGCAGGGGGGACGTGGAGACTATGTGGGATAGGGCTGTCAGTTGTATCACGGAAGCCGCAAGAGAAGTTTTAGGTGTTTCGAGGGGTCGGGCAGGTCGACATAAGGGGGATTGGTGGTGGAATGAAGAAGTTAAGAAGAAGGTGGAGACTAAGAAGGGGGCTTTTGTTAAGTTGATTGAGAGTAATGATGCAGAGGAGAAGCGGGTGAATAGAGAGGCCTACAAAGTTGCTAGAAAGGAAGCTAAGCTTGCAGTCACGGCAGCTAAGACTGTAGCGTTTGAGAGCTTGTATGCGGGGTTAGATGCGAAAGGCGGGGAAAAGAGGTTATATCGGCTTGCGAAGGCTAGGGAGAGGAAGGGTCGGGACTTAGACCAAGTGAAGTGCATTAAAGGGGAGGATGGTACTGTTTTGGTGGAAGATGTCCACATTAAGAGGAGATGACATGAGTATTTCCATAGGCTTTTGAACGAGGAGGGGGATAGAGGCATCGAGTTAGGAGAGCTGGAACACTCGCAGGAGAGACGTGATTTCAGTTATTGTAGGCGTTTTAGGGTAGAGGAAGTCAGAGAAGCTATTCGTAGAATGCGAAAGGGAAGAGCGACGGGGCCTGATGAGATTTCGGTGGATTTTTGAAAGTTTATAGGTAAGGTTGGTTTAAGGTGGTTGACTGATTTGTTTAACGGCATTTTCAAGACGGCAAGGATGTCGGAGGCTTGGAGGTGGAGTACGATGATTCTGTTATATAAAAATAAGGGAAACATCCAGAGTTGCACTAACTATAGAGGTATCAAGCTGTTGAGTCATACTATGAAGATTTGGGAGAGGTTAGTTGAGCTGAGATTGAGGAGTCCATTTCGGAGAATCAGTTTGGTTTTATGCCTGGTCGCTCGACGACAGAGGCAATCCACCTGGTGAGGAGATTGGTGGAGCAGTATAGGGAAAGGAAGAAGGATTTGCATATGATGTTCATCGACTTGGAGAAGGCTTATGACAAAGTTCCGAGGGAGGTTTTGTGGAGATGTTTAGAGGCCAAAGGGGTCCCGGTGGCGTACATCAGGGCTATTGAGGACATGTACGATGGAGGGAAGACTCAGGTGAGAACGGCGGGAGGAGACAGAGCATTTTTCGGTCGAGGCAGGGTTGCACCAGGGTTCAACTCTTAGTCTGTTCCTGTTTGCATTGGTGATAGACGTGTTGACACGGAGTATTCAAGGGGAGGTGTCGTGGTGTATGTTGTTCACTGACGATGTAGTGCTGATTGATGAGACGCGGGCGGGTGTGAATGAAAAATTGGAGGTTCGGAGGCAAACCCTTGAATATAAGGGGTTCAGGTTGAGTAGGTCCAAGACGGAATATATGGAATGTAAGTTTAGTGAGGTGAGGTAGGAGGATGATGTCGTGGTAAGGTTGGATTCCCAGGAGGTCCGAAAGAGGGATAGTTTTAGGTATCTTAGGTCTATAATTCAGGGGAATGGCGAGATTGATGAGGATGTCTCTAACCGTATTGGAGCTGGTTGGATGAAATGGAGGCTCGCCTTGGGAGTGTTGTGTGACAAGAAGGTGCCACTAAAGCTTAAAGGTAAATTCTTCAGAGCGGCAGTCTGTCCTGCTATGCTATATGGAGCAGAGTGTTGGCCAGTCAAGAACTCCCACATTCAAAAAATGAAGGTAGCGGAAATGAGAATGTTGTGTTGGATGTGTGGACTTACCAGAGGGGATAGAGTCAGGAATGTGACCGTTCGGGAGAAGGTCGGTGTGGCGTTGTCGGAGGATAAGATGCGCGAAGGAAGGTTGAGATGGTTTGGGCATGTGATGAGAGGGGCACGGATGCCCCAGTTCGTAGGTGTGAGAGGTTAGCGTTAGATGGCTTCAGAAGAAGGAGAGGTAGGCCGAAGAAGTACGGGAGGGAAGTGATTAGACATGATATGGAGCAGCTTCTGCTTACTGAGGACATGGTCCTAGATAAGAAGGTGTGGAGGTCGCGGATAAGGGTAGAAGGTTAGGTTGTGTGCGTGGATTTAGTAAGTAGTTAGAAGAGCTCAGGTTGAGTCGGGCTAGTAAACCTAGTATTGGGTCCAAAGATAGGAGCCCGGTCAGGCGGGCGTGGGTCTCTTTCTCCTATTGCGCTTATTTATTTTATTTCTTATTGCTTTGACTTCTATTTTTATGTGTCTTATTCCTTGTCATGTTATGCCATCCATCTTGCTTCTTATTTAATTACGCTTTGGTCTTCTTTTCTTTATCTTGAGCCGGGGGTCTATCGGAAACAGCCTCTCTACTTCTCTGGAGGTAGCGGTATGGACTGCGTACACTCTGCCCTGCCCAGACCCCACTTGGTGGGAATACACTGGGTTTGTTGTTGTTGTAGTTAATGCAGCGCCTAATCATGTACTTTTTTTTTGATGAAAGGAGCTAATCATGTACCTTATAAGGTCTTGGCAACTTTCAGAAAGAGCTGTCCTATTGGTTTAATGTCATACAGTGTTGGATGTTATAAGTTCCAAAATACATTTGTAACTATGACTTTGCGCTCTACAGCACATATTTGTTTTCAAGTTAGAATGCCCAAGCTGCACATACATCACTATATATGCAACAACGAGAAAAAGTTCCTTGATTTAGCATGAGATAGCGCCCAGGGGAACAAGAATGGTGGTAGACCGTATGACCTCACGACTGTGACTTTTCTTAGCTAAATTTTGCTTCTTCTGGAAATGAATTCTATTGCATACTAAAACGGAAGGAAAAATAAAGATTAGCGACTCCAGCAAGCTAGAGTGCCTAATGGGAGGCTGAATATGCAGGGCTTCTCCTCCTTGCCCTTTGCTTCACTCAAAAAAAAATGGACCAAATTTTTATTTCTTACCTTCCTAGGGTCTTGCAGAGCTACATGAGGTCTATATTCAGGGGCTGAAGGAGGATTATCTCTTGCTGAACTCTGTTTTTCGGCCCTTAATGATGAATGATGAATTTGTAGCAGAAATATAAAAGGACTATTTACATCAGAATAGATAACATTGTCTAGTTCAATCTGTTCGAAAATGTTTTGGAACATTACTTATTACTTTGTGTTTCTGTTAAGAGAATAACAATCATGTCTTTTGGACCCAGGAGAAGGAACTCTGAATATTTAAGTTGTAGGCTCCTGGTAACAGTTTAATAGAAAAGGATGCCCTTATTCCAATGTGGGGATTAGACAAATCTGTGCTGCTCATAGATGCACTTTTGTAGTATGCAGTGAGCTCCTTCACTAAAAAGTTGTCACATATAAATGCTGTTATTTTGCTTCCGTCAAATGTGCTATTGAGTAAATGTAGAATGTTGCCTTTTGTGCATTATCTATGAAAAGTTGTCCAGATACTGAAACTGCTCCTTTTTTTTCTTGAATTTTTCCAGGAATTGCAGCGTAGGAGATTTCTTTATTTGGATATCTGAAGATTCTTAGAAATGCTTTAAGAAAATTAAGTGGGCGGTGAATGTCAATACATATACTACATAATATCCATTTCTGCTATAGCTATCGTATAGAGCTAACAAGGGGCCTGTATGAAAAAGTATACATATTCAGAGAGAGCAGTTTTTACAGGGATTTTGTGTTATGGTTTGAGGTTTCATTTTTCAAAAGCAATTTAGGCTCCTGTATCAGCATCTAAACAAGATGTATATCCGATTGTACTTGACACTGTCCATTTTTAGTTCATGTATTGTGCATCCACAATAAAGCGAGTACCACTGGACTATTTCAAGAGCTAGAGTTTTTTTTAAAAAGAACTTTTGTCTGGTTTTGTGACTGGCAAAGCTGCTGTTGTTTGTTCTCGTGGTTCTTTTATATGGAATTTGTTTTTCTCTCAGATTGTATTCAACGTCCTTTTTGATCTACTCGTATGAAACAACAGGGATACCAACCAAGGATCCACCAAAAGTAAGTACTGAATTTTCTCATTCTGTTCTTGCAGATTAGTATGAGATCTTTGTTTTAATCTTTATTGTCTAAGAAACTATGTTGCAGTTGAAATAGATTTCATTTGCTTTTGTTTCTCTATTATCTTTCATCCATTTGTTGTTGATTCGTTGTAACTTAATAATCTTATTTGATAGGAACAGCAGAGTATTGCAGTTAGATAATAATCTTTTCAGTTCAAATAAGATTATTAAGTTAAAATAAGTTAATCTTAAAGAGAAAATCACCTAACTATGCTATTTTAAGAAAATATTTACCAGTTATACTAGCCTAAGAAACGGAGAAGGATCCCATAAAACTCACCTAAGAAAGAAGAGAAGAGATGCTAGCTCAGTTGGTCGTGAGTAGTGCAGTTAATGCTAGAGATGTCCGTAAGTAGCAACTAATGCTATGGATGGTAATTATTGGCAAAATTACCTCCTGGATCGCTATACTATGTCGATTTTGTAAGTTGGACACTTCTACTTACATGTTTGTCATCTGGACGCCTGAACCTACTAAAAAACAACATTTTAAACTCTTTTTTGGTGAGTGTAACACACTCTCTCCCACGTCAGCTGTCACATTAGCTGCCACGTCTGCCACATAAATCATGCCTGCCACGTCAACTGCTACGTCATTTTTAAAATAAAAAAATAAAAAAGTAGAAAAAGTATTACATTAAATTTCAAGTCATTTTCAAAATGCTACATAACAAATTAAATATTAAAATTAATTTAATTAAATAATAAAAATATATAAATTGTAGAAAAATTTGAATAATCATGCTTTTAAAATTTAAAAATTTTGAATAATCATTTTTAAAATAAAAAAATAAAAAATAATAAAAAAAGTATTACATTAAAATTAATTTTAATTAATTAATTTAAATTTTAAATTTAAATTAGTAAAAAATTAATTAATTAAATTTTTAACTAATTAATTTATTTAAATTAATTAAATTTTAAATTAATTAATTTATCAAATTTAAAATCCTTACCTAATTTAAATAAATTTTACTTAAATAATTAATTAATTTAAACATGATTTACATATTTAAAATATTTAATTTAAATTAATTGTGGGGGAG